>NC_058130.1:444969319-445019969 GCF_016433145.1 Gracilinanus agilis | reverse complement strand
TATATATATATATATATATATATATATATATATACACATATATACGTGTGTGTGTTTGTATACACACATATGCATTTATGTACATCGACTGCTTGATTGACTTACTGAATGATTTTTCTTTCACAAGACAGTCTGGACAGCATTTTTTTCTTATCCTTCTTAACTATAAATCCCTTAGATATTAAAAGAAGAACATGAAGTACTCTATTATGCTGGATTGCAGTACTACAGAGGATTTATAGAAAGAAGGAGAACTTCAACAAGACCATTGGGCATAGAAGTATTGTAATATTTATGACTTGAATAAATAATGCTGATTCAATCATGCATTTATTAAAACAAAGAAGCCAGATAAACTCTATGATGGCTTATTCATAATATCACAAACTCAGAGACTCAAAGCACCCTAAAATTCCCAGAATTTGAAGGGTTCTATGAAGTATCATCTGCATATAATCAGATTCTAGAAGATCATTAAGATGTGGTCATACAAAAACCAGTTGAAGATCTTTAGATATTTCACCCCAGATTTTCAATTCCACTGTAACTATTTTACAGAGGTAGAATCTCCAAATCATTCTTTAGAAGAACACAAATGACTGAGACTCTAGCCTCTAGGCACTTTTTAAAGTCATGTCAACTATGCTGTCAATTGAAAAAGGTTTCTAACACATCGATAACAGACTAGAACTACTTACTCTTGCTGTAATTTCCGAAGCAAGTTAACATTGTTCTCACCAAAGAGATTCTCTAAATTCTCCATGTAGGTAAACACTGTCAGAGGTGCTCTGTGCACGAACTAGTGCCCATTACATACAGATCCTCAAATTGTTGAAAAGAACACTATGCCAGAGTTCTGAGTTCTACATTCATTATTATAGATATTAATTTTTAAAATTCCAGATCTCTAGATTTTCCTATTTTTATTAAGACTGAACCCAGTCAATATTTATAAAGGTTGTATTTATTTAACACTTTTTGGTTTACAAATCACTTTTTCACAGCAATCTTGTTATGTAGTAAGTAATATTATATTATGCCTATTTAATAGATTAGTATACTGAAACTCTGAAATATTTAAATATGTCTGTATTTGTATAAGATCATAATAAACTCATTCTTGTATAAATGCACACATTTTACAAGTATAAAAAGAAGTCTAACCAATTCCTTTTTGGGGTCTTTATTTTATTTTTAAAATATTCTTTTAATTTTTCCAGATTGTATGTCAATACAATTTTTAATCATTTTCTGACATTTTGTAATCCATGTTCCCTCCCTTCTCTCCCTTCTCTTTCTGTCTATCCCAAGACAGCAGGTAATATCATATAGGTTGTCATGTATTATCACACAATGCATATTTCCATGTTTTTCATGTGAAACAAGATGCATATTGCTTACACTAGAAAAAAGTTTATGGAGGAAATAAAGAGAAGAATGGTATGTTTCAATCAGCATTCATACTCTGTCTGTTTCTTCTATGGCACTGGGTATTCTTTTTTTATCACAAGTCCCTTGGAATTATTCCAGATTCTTGCATTGTTGATAATAGCTAAATCATTCACAGTTGATCACTGAATATTATCGTTGTTACTGTGTCATTATGGTCTCCTGGTTGCATTCAGCTGTCACTTCACATAAGCCTTTCCAGTTGTTTTTGTGGTTGTTTTTTGTGTATATATGTGTGAACTTCTTATTCGTCATTTCTTATGGCACAATAGTATTCCATTACAATTAAATGCCACAACTTCTTTATGCATTCTCAAATTGTGATCGTCTCTTCAGTTTCTATTTTTTGCCACCACAAAACGAGTTGTTATAAATATTTTGGTGCAAATTGATCCTTTTCTGCTATCTTTGATCTCTTTGGGATATTGACTTAGTAGTCAAACACAAATATTCTGAATGCCAGACAAACCCTTTCTCTGTTTCTATCTGTCTCTGTCTTTCCTTGAATCCAAAGTTGTTCTCTCATTTTTCTTCCCACATTCTGAAATATCCCTTTGCTTATTACCTTCTTTGGTTCTTCAGATATTTAACATTCGGCCTGCTTTCATTTCCTGGCTTAAACAATTAAATTTCTAGTTGTACTTTTTTATATTTATTCTTAGCTTAATTCCTAGGTTATCTTTTATTCTCAAATTTCAAGTCTTCCAACTATTTTTGAAACCTATACCTGCCAACTCAGTTCTAGTGTCTCCATATCTACATCTACATGAGGTCTTCTTCCATCTACTTGGCATATTACATCTACATGAGGTCTTCTTCCATCTACTTGGCATATTTTGATTTTACATTTCGAACTTTTCAGAATATTCATCTAATGTTACAATCTAAGATGTCCTTCTGGCTCTGCTTATAGCAGAGATAACAATTGTGATATTAGTCAAGATATAGCAAAAAACTGACTTAATTAAATATAAGATAAACTATATTTTGCTGATTGAATTAAGGTTAATACTTAACATATACGTATATAATCTATAGTTTCTAAATACTTAAAATAAAAAAAACACTTAATTAATTAGGATTAATAGATAATAAAACGATAATAGTTGGAGATGTAAATTTTCCCCATTGACTCTGTATAGATCTAACAAAAAATAATAAAAACAGAAAGTTAATGAACTTAAGAGAATTTTTAGCAAAAATAGTTATGACAGACATATGGTGACTATTGAATGGAAAAAGAAAAGAAGGAAGATAAATATATAAATATCTATGGAGAATATATACATGTATTTTCCATTATATGCACATATTCATACATGCATGCATCTATATGTTGCCTGCCCAAGACACATTAAAATGTATCATGTCTTAGGATGTAAAAATTCATAGAATGTAGAAAATCAGAATATTATCCATATTTTTACTAATAATTCAATAAAAATTTTATGTAAAAAAAGGCCAGAGATAAAATGTTTAAAATAAACTAGAGACTAATTTAATTTAAAATTGTTGAGTAAAGGAATCAAAGGAATGATCAATAATTTAATTATAGATAATTACACCAATGAGACAATATGTAAAAGTTTGGGGATTCAGGCAAAGGTATTGTTATGGAAAATTTATATATTTAAACATCTTTATTAACAAAAAGATAAGAAATAATGATTTGAGAATAAAACTAAATTATTAGAAAAATAATATGTTTCTTTAAAATGACAAACACCAAATAGAAATATTGAAAATTATTTTTCTTAAAATTGATGTCTTCTTTTCTGGTAAATACTATAAATGATTATTTCTAAACTTTACATTTACTAATCCGTGTGTTTTATATCTCAATAGACTTTAAACTCTTTGAGGATTGGAATAATTGCTTTTGTCCTTTTATCTTCTATACTTAACACAATCTCTCACATATAGTAGGAATTTAATAGATAAGTATATTTGAATTAAGGACAACTGATGGCACATACAATGCCAGGTCTGAAATGAGTAAGACTCATCTGCATGATTTCTAATCTGGCCTCAGATACTACCCACATGTCTTTAGGCAAGTCATGTACCCATGTTTACCTCAATTTTCTCATCTGTAAAATTAACTGGAGAAAGAAATAGCAAGAAACTCCAGTATCTTTGCCAAGAAGATCCCAAATGGGATTAGGAAATAACTAACATAACTGAAAAATGACTGAACAATATCTAAAGAGTTTTTTAAAGTAATTTTTTGGAATATCTGTTTTGAGCAACTTTGCTTAAATGACTGTTCCTTTCATTATTAGCCCAGTAAAACAAATATCTTGGAAATTAAAAAAAAAAACTTGGCAGAATTGAAGTCTGCTTAAACTTTAGTATCAAAAAAGAACAATAATGCATTTGGTACAAGTAGATGTTTTTGTTGAGTATCTGAAGAAATGAATCTTTTTCAGTAATTTAATGAATAAATAAATGTACCAATTTTGTTTTCAGCCTTGCTTAAAATACTGAATTTATACACATGTGTTCTTATTCATACATGTAAGGAAATATAAATACATACATTATATGTATGCAGCCTCCTCCTACCCCATGCCAGAATTTATTATTAGAAAGGCAGAGGGACTTCTCTTCTTCTTCCCTCCCCCTCTCCACTGCACCTGAAGACATTTTTTCCCATCCTCCACCCCTCTGCCCAAAAGCCCAATTGGAGTGCACAGAAGGTAAGGTGGGCAGCTCACTGGTAGGAGAGCTGGAGGGAAGTGGAGTGCTTGGACCACTCCCCTCCCCATCTCTATACTCTCTAAGGACATCTCTCTCTTCACCTGCCCCTCCACCTAGCAACCCAATGAGAGCACTTCCTCCCTCCCCTGTGTGGGGTAAAGGAAAGGAGGGCTAGCCCTAGCATATAGGTGTGGGGGAAGGGCACTGCACTCCATGGGGGGACCACTCGTTCTGGGAGGTGTTGTAGGGGTGGAACCTAGCACTTGATCTCTAAAAGGTTAACCATCACTGACCTACTCTATTATTCACTCAGAGCATAAATTTCTGTCATGATATTCATAATAAATAACTGTTCCTTCAACCCCTACTTGAAGAACTGAAGTATCATGGGATTCATTATTTTTCAGGTATATCCTTCAAATTTTGAAAATTTCTAATTTGTATAATTTTTTTATTTCATATTCTGACATTTCAGGATTTTAAATTTCAACAATTTATATACTATCTCAAGCAATGTAAATTATTTCTCCTCTCTAATTTAACTGTAGTTTTCAAGAGCGGCCATGACCAAAAATCATTATTCTTTGACTAAATTGAAGTTGAGAATCTCCACATTTTAACTAGTATGGTCTTCAGAAAAATAGGCATATTTTTCACTTGGACCTAAAACTGAAAGTGATATGATTAGCCCTTCCAATAATTGAAGGCACACACTTAGGTATTCTCCATTTAATTGAACTTTAAATAACAATTTTGAGAATTTCATATTGGTCATAATATTTTGCTCAAAACCAATTATATCATCCTCTTTAGCACTAGTAACTCCCTTGATCCTTAAGTTACATTCTGAAGAATACCTGTCATTGAAAATGCTATACAAAATGAAAAAAAGATACTGATCCTCCATGGACTATTTCTAAACATTTATACTTTTGTATTATTAATGAAACTCTACATATTTTCCTGTCTTAGCCCCTTTCCATTCCCATATGGTAATTTTGTGTTATTATAAATATTAGGTATCTACATGGTACAATGGTTAGTGCATTGGACCTGGAGTTGGGACAACCCAAGTTCCAATCCAGCTTGAGATACTAATAGCTGTGTTATTCTGGGCAAGGAGCTTAATGAGGTTTGCCTTAACTTCCTTACCTGTTAAATGAACTGGAGAAGGAAATGGATTGACACTCCAGTAACTTTGAAAAGAAAATCCCAAATGGATTCATGAAAAGTCAGACATGACTGAAATGACTAAATGAAAAAAAAAAATCCGTTACTATGGAATGAAAATCTTCAGCTCAATGATAAGATTCATATCAGTAGGATAACATTAATTTTTAAAGTAGAAGTAATTCTAACCTGTTTTCTCTCATTTGACTGGGAAATGTGACTGTTTTTTTATCTCCCTTTCTATTTTGAGGTATACATTTTAGATAACTTTAACTTTTTTCAATAAATTTTGAGAATTTTTCAGAAAATTTAATTACTTGTCCTGAGACATTTGAATTTGAAAAAAAATTACCCACACAAGTGAGATCTTTATTCTCTATAATTCAATGTACTCAAGTGACTGCTTACAAAATGTAAGAGTTAAATTAATGTGCAATACTTAAAGTATTATTTTTAAAAATTTATTATCTGACAAAATAGATCCACATGACTAACTTTTTCTGCCTGCTCAAAATCCCCACTCCATCAAAGTCTCCAGGAAGGAAAAAAGAACTAGACAGGGAACCACCACCAAATTTATATCCTCTGTACTGTCAGCACTTAAGGACCGGAAGTGAGTAGGGTGCTGGGAATAGTAGTTTTGCTGGGGATTGTAGTTTTTAGGGTAGCATATTCAAATTACACAAAAGCAACATGAATTTATTTAGACTACTCCCTTCTTTAAGTATTTTGCTTTATATCAGGACATTATGAAAGTAAGAATCAGTATAATAATATTGAATCTTTCCCTTATGTCTTAAAGAGACTCACCTAATCCCTTTCTGGGCATAGTGAAGAAAATGCAGTCCCCTTTCAATTAGACTGATTTGTTTGGATTCATTTTGCTATAGTACAGAATTATTTTATTCCTGTGAAAGTATCTATTATTTATTATTTAATATTATGTTTCTTCAGAGGCAGCACAAGGAAAATTCAGAAACATAAAATTTGACATTGGACTATAATCTCAAAGGCAGAATCTGGATTTAAAGAAAATGAACTTTATTGTATGTACAGATGAAGGACTGTGGTACTATCTAATTTTCTATCTAAGGGAGACTATTCTAATTTTTCTATTTCTGGATGAAATCATTTTGGATAATCATTTTGGAAAACAAGAAGTGTTTTCCCAAACATCTCAAGAAATTTCTTTTCTAATATCATCAAGAACACTTTATTCATGTACATAATCTCCAAAGTCTTAAGGAGTAATCAATGAAAGTAATTCATTTCAGTCACAATTCACCAAATTCTATTTTAAAGTTAAAAACACAAACTAGAAAAGCAGGTTAAAATCCATGCTTTTCCTACTTCACAGGCTGTGTAATAGTAAAAATAGGTAGTAAAACAGAAACCAGCTTATATATACTTCACAGATGGTTAGTTATACACCAAGTAGCAGACTGAACAAGAAAATACAAGAAGGAAAAAAATTTATCTTTTACTGATATGTCTATCCTTGACAGATCAATAGAAGATTAACAAAGGGTAGAATGAGGTCCCAAAATATCCTGAAAAATCTGGAGCAGAATTTTCTGAAGTTTTTGGATAGTGTAAGTATACTTCTATCAGTTAAAAAAATGACTACCTCTTAATATGTGTCTCTTAATTTATTTTTGAATTATATGCTTGAATTTCTGCACTAGTAGTCATATTCAATATTAAACTCACCCAAAAGAGAAATTAAAAGTAGTTGATATAAATATGAAGTAACATTTGATCACAGTATCATGAGGGAACCACTGGATGTTACTGAGTAGGAAAATGGTTTCTTTAAAGTTGTCTATTTATAACTTCCAGGGCCACTTTCTTACTTTCATCTTAAAATATAAGAATTTTTGTGTGGCTTTTAAAACCCAGAACAACCTGGCCCCTTTCTACTTTTCTTTACACCTTACTCCTTTCCACTCTGTGGTCTAGTAACACTGACTGGGCTAATTGTTGTTGCTCACATTTGACACTCCATATTCCAACTCTTAGCATTTTCAATGGTTGCCCTTGTCGCCTAAAACTAATTCCCTCTTCATCTCTACCTCTTAATTTTTCTGGATTACTTAACATCTCAGATAGAGTTCTCTCTTTTACAAGAAGTCTTTAAAGAAGAATGGAACACTGTAGTGAGGATTACTTTTGAGTATGAATGGCTTGGACTATATCACAATAAAGGTTCCTTAGATCCTAAGTCTGTGATTCTGTGATTCTGTGATTCTTTGATACCTCATTCAAAGTTTGTTAAACTTCATCCTTTTTTCAATAGTTTTCCAGAATATGGAATTATGTATCTGCTTTTGAACTAATGGACATTCACCACAGATTTCAGGCTTCTGCCTATTTTATTATGTATTCCAGATACTCTAGAATCACCTTGGAGAACATGGCAGTGATTATAGTTGGGAATTTTCAGTCAATGGGGAAAAAACCAATATAGAATCATAGATGTTCCACAGTTGGAGTGGGGGTGGGAGTTTTAAAAACATATAGTCCAATCTGCCTTTTTTTTTAAAACCCTTGTACTTCGGTGTATTGTCTCATAGGTGGAAGATTGGTAAGGGTGGGCAATGGGGGTCAAGTGACTTGCCCAGGGTCACACAGCTGGGAAGTGGCTGAGGCAGGGTTTGAACCTAGGACCTCCTGTCTCTAGGCCTGACTCTCACTCCACTGAGCTACCCAGCTGCCCTCTGCCTTTTAATATATAAAGAAAGTGAGTCCCAGAGAATTTAAGGAAAAAACACAACTTAGTTTCAAGTTTGCATTTAGTCATGGTACAACAAAAGTAGCATAGATATAGCTACCACTAAATAGTACCTACAATATTTGGGACCTTGTAACATTGGAGGCTTACCTGATAGAAATGGTGAAGGCAATTCACATGCCAGTGATTTGATAGGCTGTGTTTTTCAAAATTTGTTTTTAAGACATTGAGGTTATTTAAAGTTTCATCATTGAGCTGAAGTGAGTTACTTCACATCCACTTCACATCCTAACTACACATCCAACACATCTTGGTGCTCCATACCAGATAAGAATATAGAGGTTTATTCTTCTTTTGATTCATTTTCATCTATTGTTTCTGGAGTGAAAAGTGGGAAAATCAACTCATTAAGTATTAAGAAGAAAAGTGATTTTTTCCTATTAATTTATTTGGTCTTATGAGCTGCTATAAACCTCTTTTCTTTCTATTTAAAGGAGCATGAAATGTAGTGGAAATACAATAATACATTTCAGTCATGAAGTATGCTTTATAAAATAGAAACTAAGTGAAATCTATTGTAAGAATGATGAAGGTACTGTTTTTTGAGATATCCATTACAAAGAAAAACTTAAAATAGATTTTTGTAATACTTTTCTTTTAAAAACTGACAAAAAGAAAAGTTTTTAGCATTATAATTATGTCATCTAATAGAACTATGAAAAGGAAATGTTTCTTTTATGGCAAATTGTAAAAGGAAAGATGAAAATTTTAATTAACCTGAAACTACTATGTAAAATTTTCCTGCCTTTAGTAAAGCAATTGACCTCTGTGATGGTTAGTATCATTTTATAGATTTCAGTTCCCAAGGCAAGTCTTTATGAGGGTGTTTATTTTTCCTTGATACTTGATTTGCAATTAGAGAATAGAATCACTGGGCAGAATTTATATATATATATATATATATATGACTTTGTAGTTTCAAAAGCTAAACTTCCTATAATAGTGCTAACAGACAAAACTAACATATTTTGCCTAATTTTTAAATAGAAGTCTATATTCAAGCCTTAAATCACATATATTATAGAATGCTATATTCATTTACCAAGTATATTTCACATATTTTTCAATATAATAATCTGTAATTAGTGCAACATTTAAAAATACAAACACCTATTTATAACTGATCAATATTCTTTTATTGGTATGGATTAAGGCTTACTCTAATACTTCTCTTCCCTCCAGGTAGTCTGATTGAACAAACTGGATTTGAATCTTCAAGCAGGAATGCAATCCTTGATTGAAAACAAAGGTGACTTTTATAAGAAGGTCAGGCAGAAGAATCAGTATGAGTCTTCAAAACCTCTAATATGTTTACATAACTATGAAATGGAAAAAAAACAATGTTAAATGACTTCCTCATACCAAACATTATGTTAATTATTAGGGACAGAAATGAAAATGATGACATAATATCTGTCCTAAAGGACCAACAAAGACTTTTAACTAAGGACTCACAGAATAATGAATAGACACTTTGGGCAGTTGATCACATATCCTATGGAGAAATAATGTACCATTGGTTTGATTTTTGTTTTCAGAGCAACAGATTTAAAGATGTGGAAGATTATGTATAAGAGCAAGAAAAATAGTCTAGGATCTGTTAGATAGAGAAGGTTATTAGACAAAGGAAAAGCAACTAAGAAGATAATTGGATCATGAAGAATTGAGATAGGATGGCTCTTTGAGAAAAAAAAAAAAAGAAAAGGTCCTGTTGGCTTAAAAGGTCACTAGAGAGTTGATACAATGTTTTCTTCAAGGTAAGGTAAGATTTTAATAAGATTTTTATAATGCATTGAGAGTTCTGGATCATTTTGAAAAGTCCGAGATGGACACATTTGATAGTGAGTTCTGTAACTTTGGGAAATGTAAAAGAGTTAAGTCCACATGTTGCAAGTTTCTCATGGCAACTTTAGGTATAAATACAAATTACATACACTCATTGGTTTTTGTTATGCATTAGCAACTTAAAGCCAGAAATTAAGTACTTCTGGATCTTCCCACATTGGAAATATGGAAAAAAAGTGTTGGTTATGTACCTAGTTCAGCTCTGCCTTTAAATGTTAAAGATTGCTATCAATAATCTGCAATTAAGAAACTCCCAAATATATGGAAAATATTTAAATACTTGTCTTCATTTAATATTTATGTCTTTTTATAACCAGTTTCTAATTCCTCCCTTTCTTCCAAATGTCTCAAAGTGAGACAGAATTGGTCATTGAGAAATCCTTTGTAAACATGTATAGACAGAAGAGATTGTTTCCCTAGCAATAAGAAAATCTTTGAATCCCTTATTTCTTCAGTTCATTTTATAAGCTCGCATATTTCCCATCCCCTAAAATGTGGCACTGCACCTTAGAGCAATGGGTATGAGAAATGGATAACAGCACAAACTGAGGAACCAATTACATATGTATTTTCTAACAATTTTACTTTTTACAATATTATTTTGGTTTAGTTGGTTGAACAGCAAAGATATAAAACAATATTCAATTGTTTAAATGGCTCCCAAGATATTGGAAAATATTTTCCTATGATCCTTTTTGATCAATGAGTTATGATGAGATCTCTGAAGTTCATGTGAATTTGTTTTGCTACTGCTAAATACGCACACACATACATGACTCATAGCTCAATCCAAACATAGTATATTTAAACCTTTTTTTTAATTTTAAGTAGCACACTTGTTATAACACTAGCCTTATAATCAAGATGAACTGATTCCAAATCTTTTCTCAGACACCCACTAGCTATGTCATCGGGGCAAGACACTTAATCTCTTAGCCTTAGTACTCCATCTGAAAAATGGTAATATATAATAGCACAAACTCTACAAGGTTGTGTGAGGATAAAATAAACTACATAAAGAATTTTGAAGACCTTAAAATAATGTATGTGGGAGCTATTTTTATAATTAAACATGTAAAGAAATTGATCTACATTAGAGGTAAAAAACAACACCTTGATATCATCTCTTTGCCCTTCACTGTTATTAACTATATAAACATATAGTAATAAAGGTAGAGATTTTAGAAAACTTCTAGTTCAACCTCTTCATTATACAGATGAGGAAATCAAGTCCAGAGAACTAAAGTGAGTTTTTGAATGTCATTATAATAGTAAAACCAGGACCCAAATCTAGATCCTCTAAATGCAAGATCACCTTGCCTTCTTCTGTGCTTTGCTGCTTTCTTTTGACTCTATTGGCCATCATGGACTAACTATAATCTTGCTTTTCTTCATACCCCAAACTCACTGCCTAGTCAGAGAAGATTTTCTATGATGTTGGTGAACATGAAGACCTTGAAGATGTCTCTGACCATCTTATTTTTAGGGATGAAAGAACTACTTTAATATGAATTCATTTTGAAAACATTAAGTCCATCAGAAGGAACACAGTTGTGAGAGGTATAGAGGTGAGCATCATAGAAAGAATTGAAGGAAGGAAAAGAGAGGAGAGATCAAGAGACAGAAGATGAACTATACTATAGACTAGAGATGGCATTACATTTCTAATAAGTTTGAAGTCTTGTTTGAATCTTAACAATGGCAAGATCCAATGAAGTTGCGTAACTTGGCTTCCCGCTATCTGAATATCTGAATACTCGTTCACACTGAAATGGAGAAATTTAACTCTTAAAGACCTCAAGGATTCAAGATACATTAAATTTTTTTTTCTTTGTTGGAGGTTTGTGGATTCAATTCTATCAAGGATTTTGTAGTCAACCATAAGAGAGGAAGGCGAATTTTAGCGGTTTAACTGCTCCATCTAGTTGTGTCAACTTAAGAGAATAAGATAATTGACACTTGAATGTTAGCAAATGTTGACAAAACATAGTGGTTTTCCAGTTCATCCTTTTTAATTTTTTTCAAAGGTTTTTTATATGTATATTTTCAAGAGATAAAATCCCTAACAAGATGATATATAAGCAATATGCCAACAGATCTTGCTAAGTCCTGAGGCTATATTTCAAGTTTTTGAAATGATGAGAATTTCTTCAAACCATGAAACATGGGATTCATCTATAAGTTCTTTTCTGCTTCTAACCATAAAACCCAGAGATTTAAAAATGTAATTTTTCTTGCAACTTATTGTTATTAATGAGTACATCTATGATCTATATGTCTAAGTAGCAAGCAAATAGTTTTCTCCAATTGTAACACTCCTATCCACAATATGAATAGCTGTATGATCTATGTCTTTTCCTTTCTTTTAGAATTATAATTAATCTATTTTGTTTTGCGTTACCTTTATTTCTGAACATATCTCTCCCTTATTCCAAAATTAGTAAGCCATAATTTACCTTATAATGAATAAGCAAGAGGAAAAAAGTAATCAAGCAAAACTAACCAATATGTCAACTGAGTTTGTTTTTTTATGCAATGTTCCATATGTTCCATAGCCATCCTAAACTATCCTCTTACTATAACACTCCACCTTTACAAATAATAATGAGAAAATAAATTTTTTCAACTTTTCTTCAGAGACAAGCATAGTTTCACTTCCTGGCTTTTCGTTTATTTCTTCCTTCCTGGATTCATTCCTTTGCTCTTTCATTCCTTCCTACCTTACATTTTTCTTGCTATTCCATTCATATGATTACAAACATGAAGTATATTTAGCTTCATTCCTCTTTGCATAAATTAATATGTCTACCTATATCTCTGAATTTTTCATACCTAAAATATCAAATAAATGTTATTGAATTACTGTAACATTTTGGTAAAAGTCAACACTTTGGGCAAACATAAATCCATTCAGGATCTACTTTAGCTGACATGGTTCTTCATATGCTAGATTCATGAAATTATCTGTTCACAATATAAAAAGTATTTATTTTTATTACATCATTGTTAACTCAACAACTTCAAAAATATTTTGTTTTTAGACATACAGAGGAATATGGGAACCATTAGATGTTAAAATACCAAGGTAAAAGAGAACCTAGAATATTATGGGAGTTTAATAAATATTTATTATCTGACTGAATAATTAATCTCTTAACATTTCCAATATGCAGTGTAATATCAAATCCAAAAAATGTTATTTAAATTTTCAGAACTTCAAGTCTCTAATGAATAAAATGTAGACAATAATTCTTTTTGTAATTATCTTTAGGGAATCTTGCAATGAGATAATTAGGGTAACTTGTACTATAAACAATAAAGCCTATATAAATGCCAGATACTATTTTATAATTACTGTTTGGTGATTACTGGTGTTCAGCTAGACATAGCTCTGAGACAAAGTCAATACCTGTAATTATTATTTTGTTTTTATTGTTTTGTGAATTATTTTGCATAGGCAGAAAATAATTGGGATTTAAATTTATCTTTTGTGAGCTCAAAAATGCATATATTTCATTAATCAATTAGGCAATGATGATAATATTACGTTTTATCTTTTTATCATGTGTTTTTTTATTTTATCAAATAGGTCCCTTTTTTCTTTTAATGCTTCTATTTCACCTAGTTTGGAGATTATGAATATTCACTATCATAATATCTTTGAATAGAATTGTTCCTAAAATTTTAGAGATCAACCAAAAATATGCCTGAAAATTAGTATACTGTTATTATTGAGGATGCATAGATTTTTGTTGTATTTTTGTTCCTATGGAGAGTTTCTTTGACTATAGGCCAGTTAGAAATTTATTCTGTGATTTTTAAGAGGTTGAACAAAACATATCCTATATCGCATGTCTTATTTGTACCTCTGTGTTTGCTGAGAAACTTAAAACTTTTTTTTAAAGACAAACTAATTAAAAACTAATGTTTATAGCCTTTCTGATAAAGAAATGAACCTGACAGACATTATAAAGCTCTTCCTCTCATACCACCCAAAATCGTATCCTAGCCCATTGTGACATTAAATGGAATTGAAACGAAATGCGTATTATTGAAAAGAATATTTGAATAACCTAAATTCAATGATATTCTAGACTCTGAAGTTAAAGAAAAAACTAAAATTAGGCACTTTAACTTACGTTAATAAAAGTCAATTAGAATTCATAATGAATTAAACAAAAAATCTGTGGGATAAGCTAAAAGGTGGAAAAAAGGAGAGAAGATATATAATCATCTAAGGAACTATATTATATAAGCAAATGAAGTGTTATGCTTAAAATCTCAATAGGTACTACTGCAGTTACATCCAGATTTCATCTAACATGAAGCAACATTGTCATTAATTAATTAATGAAACAGCAATTATTTTTATGTGCTTTACTATATACCAAACATTGTCCTATGCTCCAAGGATATAATATAAAGTTATTTATCTATCTATATGTGAAGTTATTTATATATAATATAAAATTATAAATCAAATTATCTTCATAGAGTTTACATTATTACAAAAACTAAAATAGTTCTAAATTGCCTCTCTCTCCCTACTCATCCCCTCACCATTGTTATGACAAGAAATATGAAATCCATCATGAATTTGAAATCATCACAATAAATTTCCATCTTATCCAGGTTCTGGAAAAAAAGCAAGAAATATGTTTAAGTCTGCTAACTTTCTATTTGGAGATGATATATTTTTAAAAAATCATAATACCTTTACAATTGTGGTGGATCATGTATTGCTTGTAAAATGTATTGTTGGATTCTTATTTCTAAAACATTCTGCTATACTGTTTGATTTTCATGGTTGAGATTATCCCATTCACATTCACAGTTATGACTGCTATGTATTTGTCTCTATCCCATTATCTTATATTGATTTTTCTCTTTTTAACTCTGTCTTCTCTTCAAGAGTCTGTTTCCTAATTGATCACTGCTTCCCTTAATCTTCCATCCATCTTATCTCTGCCTACTCCCTTTTTCTTACCCCTTTCCCGTTATACTTCATTTTTGAGCAAGATGAATTTTGGTACTGTGTGTGTATACATTCTTCCTACCTAGTTCAGATGTGAGAGAGATTCAAGCATTGCCTGTTCCTCTTCCCATTTCTCTCTCCATTGTATTTACTATCACAATTGGAATTAAGGTAAACGGAGGCACAGGTTACAGGGCTGACAGCATCATAGAAGCAAAAAATATTGTAATCAAATTTCCTGATGAATGTAGGACAGTATCCACATCGGGCAAGTGACCACCTCCCTGTATCATTAAGGAAAGTGATTGATTTATGAGATCTATCTATATCCTGTGATGTTATCTAGAAAATCAGGGTTAGACTCTCGAACCTAGAAGGGTTTGTTAGGAAGAAAACAATTTTCTTTAATGCTACAAGGACAATTCAAAGACAATATATCTCTTAGACCTAGTTTCAAGTCTTAAAAATAACCTCAGATATCTTGGTATTTACTTAAGAGCTAATGGTATAAATTAGGACAATTCTTTTTCTTTTAATTACAGTGGCTTGTGGTCAGGTGGACCTTTAAGCTCACTCAAAGGGAAAACCAGATTACTGAATTTAACTAAAGGATATAGAAAAGAGACTTAAACAGAAACAGAATCAATTATGATATGAATTAATATAAAATAGAATCAATTACATAGAAGAATTAATTTGAATCTCTCAATACCTTGAGAAATTTTTTTGTGAAATAATTTCCCCCATTCTTTCTCTCCCTTTCCTCTTTTCCCAGTGTATATCTCTTTCTCATCCTTCCATTTTTTATTTGAGATCATCACAGTATAACAGATTCACACCCAAGTAGATTCATCCTAATTGTTACATACCTATTAGGGATTATCAGCTTTCCATATAGGAATATAAACCATTTTACCTTGTTTAATCACTTACTCATATCTAGATGCAGCTTGTGCTTGATTGCATTGGTTTACACTTTCCCTCTGTAGATACTAGGCTACTGATGGTAAACCTTTTAGAGATCGAGGGCCCAAAATCTACCCTTATACCACATGTAAGCTACCCCTTACCCCAGACAGGGGATGGAGGAAGTGCCCCCTTTGGGTTACTGGGCAGAGGAACGGATGGTGTGAAAAAATGTCCTCAGGCATGGTGGAGAGGGGAAAGGGAGCAGTCCCCCCTCCAGCACACATGCCATAGATTCACCAACATGGTACTACACTGAGTCTAGCTATACTTCTTCCTCTGCCACTTGCACTGTATCATGTCCAAGTTCCAACCATGCTGGACCTCATTCTCCTCTCCTACCCCAGCAAGCTGGGCCCTCCTTTTTGTGACTCCATATTTGTTGTTCTGGGTCATAGCAGATCTGTTGATTCTACTGCATCAGAATTTGTTTTGAGGAACCCTTTAAAAATTTTTTGTGGTTGTCTAGAGGACAGTTGATGAGTACTGAGGGTTCCTTACCATCTCTCTGTCTCTATATGTCTGTCTCTGTCTTTTTGTTTCTGTCTTTCTGTCTCTGTCTCTTTTCTCTCTTCTTTCTCTCTCATTTTTTCCTTCTCCTCTTTCTGTCTCTTTCTCTCTCTGCCTCTCTGTTTCCATCTCTATGTCTACCTCTGCCTTGTCTCTCTCCTATTCCTTTTATTTCCTCTTCTCCCTTTTCCACCTCCTCTTTTTTCCCTCCACCTTTTCCTTTTTCCCCTCCTCTTTCCTTTTCTTTTCTTCTTCCTCTTAGACCTCCTCTATGCCATGAAATTCATATTTTATAATAAACATAACTCATTACAATATGCATTTATTAAATAATTACTATGTGTCAGGCACTGTCTTCAGGAAAAGAAAAGGATAGAGAATTAATGGCCTCCAGGAGCTTACTACTTAATGGAAGAATACAATATGTAAAAGGAAAGTAAAAAGAAAATAAGGGGAGAGGGTACCTGGGATAAGTGCCTGATATTAGTGGAATGGCATACAAAGAGAGGAGCTGATGAAAAATTAAGAGTTCATTAGATGTCTGAGATCTCTCTTTCCCCCAACTTTTATTACTCTATTGGCCAAATAACACTGAACATTTGTGATATAGATACAGAATTTCTGCTTGGTCAAAGAGAACCATGGCTAAGATATGAAGTTATGGGAAGCTTGATTGTGGTTCAAGTTAAAGAGATAATTCTCAACATTTAGAGCTACCCCAGAATGGAATGATATACCTCATGAGGAAGTGATAGAGTCCAAAAGGAGTTGAATGACCTTCTTTTTAATGATATAATAGAGTCTGGACTAGAAAATGTCTGAAGTTATTTCCAACTCTTTGACTTTGATAATCACACTTTGTATGCTATAGATTTAGTCCCAACTTCAGTCAAAGTCCATTAGACCAAATAGCAGGTCCCTGTAGTGCTATTTCTTTGCGTGGATCTTAATGTAGTCTGTGAGTTCAGACTGCTTGAAGACTGCATTATCACACTGACTGCAGCAGAATGACCTGGCCTTGATGTGTCTCCACCAGTGGACTCTCATGTCTGCTTTCATTTGAAAGCTCCTGCCACAATATAGACACTTGAAAAGGCCTTTCACCTGTATAGATTCTGATGTGATCAGTGAAATAAATGATGTGCAGTGAAACCACCACCCCAATGGCTTTTCCTCTAAGGATTCTGGCTGGTGGCTCTTCATGTTGCCCTTTACTTGGAAGCTCTTATCACACTCAAGGCAACAGAAGAGTCTTTACCTATTGTTCATGGACAGGTTCCTCCTTTTGGAAACTCTTATAGT
Source organism: Gracilinanus agilis (assembly GCF_016433145.1). Taxonomy (NCBI): domain Eukaryota; kingdom Metazoa; phylum Chordata; class Mammalia; order Didelphimorphia; family Didelphidae; genus Gracilinanus; species Gracilinanus agilis. The sequence goes on along the minus strand of NC_058130.1, from coordinate 445,002,261 downwards.
TGGGATTCTGGAAGGGTCTCTCATCTGTGTACAGGATCTGGTGCCTGGCAAGTAGAGACTTTGGGGCAAAGTTCTTACCACATAGCATGCTGGAAGATGGGCCCAGAAACTCTAATTCGATTGGCAAGCTGAAACTTGTCCTTGTGGAACATATTGCAGTGGAATGTTAAGGACCTATACCAGTTCTGGTTTTGAAGATCATGTCCATGCCTTTTCTGTTGTCTTGAAGATAGAGAATCCCCACAAAACAGCTACATCTTTGTACTCTTCAAGCCAAGATGTTCATTATCACTGAAAGAGATAGAAAAGGTGTCTGTTCCCAAGTTCCCCTGATTGCTGATGGATGGTTCTTCTCAGTTTGGATTATCAGGTCTTGTTTGGGAACAGCAGAGCTCAAGGAGAACAAGATATTAGAGATGGTCTTCATGATGTGGTTGCACATTTCCTGCCACTTTTCCAAAGTCTCCCAATCATGCTTCATGAAATACATGGTTACATTGACTGTTACAGGCACCAAAGAAAGTGCCTCCTGGGCTGTGGCCTCCTAGTCTTCTTCAACCTGAAGCACCTACCTTGGCCCTCTGTCAGGGGCCAGGATATCTGGGTCATGACCTGTCTGGTGTGATAATTAGATTAAATCTACACTGCCCATCTTTAGATTTAATCACCAAAGGTGAAAACATCTCCATTTTTGGGTGGTCTGTAACCCACATTTGCTAGATTAACAAATCAGAATTTACTGACTGCCTGATGGGCAGTCCTAAGAAAAGCATCTGTTGTGATTGGACATGTAGACTAAGAGGAGGCCACAGGAAGTGACACAAAAGAGGCCCCTTTAAAAAGAGACCTCAGTCAGCTGAGCTTTGTCTTCTGGTTTGTAAATGGGACCTGAAGGAACTCTGCTGGTTCTTGACCAGGGCATTCCATGTTGTGAGTGTAAAGACTGAATCTTCCTGAACTTCTCTTAAGGACATTCCCTTTTAATAGAGACTTTGTGACTGAAGCTTTTGCTTCATTTGCCTCTGGAGCCGTGGTCCTCCAGGCCTCTGGCCTCTGAGTTTCCAGCCTTGGGTTAATTAGATCTACCTGGATTAACTAGGAGATCAAAGCAAATTACCTACTGTGTTAGATTCTTATTTTCTTATTTCTTCTTCCTCTTCTCATTTGTAAATAAATTTCCATAAAAGTCATTTTAACTTGAGGTTGCTCTTTAATTGGGGATTGATAATTGTTCAATCCCCTGGCTACCTAATCTTTTAATATATTTACCTAATAAAAACCCCTTTTTACCCCTTACAATGGTCAGCAGCAGAGTGGAGCCTCCCCTTCTCCCAAGCCCTGCTCCTACAGCAACTGGGCCTGAGACCTCTTTTTATGGAAGCTCTGAAAGGAGTTTTGTTTTTGTTTTCCTTTTAAATATTTTGCTTTGCCCTCTAGGCCTTCAATCAAAGGGTCAAAAGTTAGTATTTTGATGAGATGTGAATATGAATGTTGATACTATCTGTAATGATGAAATTAAATTTGGTCAAGCCTGAAAAATAAACACATTGGCTATAGCTGATGATGCATGACTCATTCTGTAGTGGGGTGGAATTTGAACCCAGGTCTTTAAATGCCAATTTTAGTACTTTATTCTCTAAGTCACACCTATTCAAATGAGGAAGGGGCAGCTAGGTAGCTCAGTGGATTGAGAGCCAGACCCAGAGTCAGAAATTCTAGGGTTCAAATATGGCCTTAGAGCTTTCTTATCTGTGTGTCTCAGAAAATGATTAGCCCCCACTACCTAGCCCTTACTAGTTTTCTGCCTTAGAACAAATACACAGTATTGATTCTAAGATGGAAGGCAAAGGTTTACAAAAATAAAAAAAATGAATTAAATACCACTTGAGATCTACATATTTATATTGATATTGTTTATTTAAAGACATGAGTTTATTTTTTCTTTTGCCCATCACATTTAGCAGAAAAATAACATGGTTCTGTATTGTGAACTTTTCTATGATTACTACATCATCAATGGAAATTATCACCTATTTCAAAAAATCTCCAATGCTTTAGGTTTGATCTCCATAGATATTTCCACAAGTATGAATTTTTTTTAAAATTTAGTATTATTCATTCTCTAAGCCATGCATTTTCTTCCTAATATTCGTAGATTTCTATTTCCTTAGCTCTCTGTCATCTTTCATCTGTTCCACATTGCTATGGTTAAAATAGCACTATATCCTTTTGAGAATGGACTCTGTTCTCATGAGATTGAATTTGAATCTCCAATTTTTTTTTTCAAAAATGAACACACACCATTCATCACATGCTAGGTGCCTACAGCTAAATTCCTTTTCTTACAGCCTAGACAGATACCTCTCATTTTGTTCCAGACAAAAGTCAGTATTTGAATGTATTACTAGGATTTCCTAGAAAATGGTAACAAAGGCAATCTCACTTTTTTCTGTCTGTTTATATGTGCACTGGTATCCTCCCCACCTTTACAAATGCATATTTTGTTTTATTTCATGATGTATGTATAATTTTTAAAAAAAGTTTAACTTTCTAACACATCCATCTCAGAAAGTACTTCTTTTGGGTGGTGAAAAAAAAAAGAAGAAAAAACCAACAACATTGTTCTGGATAGTTAACAGATTGGCAGATGTTCCTTTTGTTCCTACTCATTTGAATACTTTACCTGTCTTTTCCTTCCACTCTTTTTTGAACATTGAGAGTCATTGGCATTTATAGGAACCACTTTACAAGCCTTTTCCAACCTGCCTTCTTGCTATTAAAATTTCAGTATACAACCAGGAGTAAATTCAACAAATGTGCTCTTCCCCCAAAAGTAGCTTTGAGTATGGTACATCAAAAGCAAAATGAGTTTGGCAATTTTAACACAACATCTGTTCCAGGATTTTTTTAAACCTACTCCCTAGAGGGGGAAAGAGATGATTTTATAGTACATGGAACATTGAAAAAATCCAAGAAACCTGTTGTGTGAAAAAGAAATGAAAGAATCCCAAGGAAGGGGAAACACACATGCACATGAAATTATATATGGCCCCAAAGACATATTCTGGTTTTATTTACTGTATGCTCTGAATTAGAAGCTATTACACCACTTGCAATAAGGATAGGGGATGACTCTCCACCTCTTCTATTTATTCTCTAGTACTTAGCAAATACCAATTACCAAACCATAAATGATATTCCTCTGCATTCACATGAGTTGCAATACATTTCCATGGTTCAGCACTTTGTTCCAGTGTCCTAACAGTAAATAGTACCATAAATGCAGGTCTGAAGGGCCATAGATTGCTAAAATTGTATCTTCTAGGGGGATGATTTTGAGCCAGTGTCAAATCTTATCTTGATAAATTGAGGGATATGGACTAGGGCTGACACTAAACTGCCTTGCCTCTATCCCTTTCTTCATTTTCTTAATTTTATTCCCTTTTTTTCCAGACCTCTCATAATCCCACCTTTCTGTATAATTTGTGGGAAGTTTTCAGAATTCCCCCAACAAAATGCAGTTGTTATTAAAATATAGAATTAGATAACTGATACCCCTACTGCCCATAAACATGCCCATTTTTTGTCATCCTTAGACAAAAAACACCAAACCTCATTTGATCTGTTCATTTCCATTAACAATCTCTCCACAATTTTATAAACTCCTTAGTTAATGATTCTGATTCCTTTTATTCCCATTATCTTTTTCACTCTTTGTAGCCTGGCTTCTTTTCTCATAATTGAACTGAAATTGCTCCCTCCAAAATTACTAATGATCTCTTAATAGAAAAATTGAATGCCTTTTTCTCAGTTCTCATCTTACTTGCCCTCTCTACAGCCTTTGATGCTTTTGATTCTCATCTTCTCCTTGATGATATCCTCTCTCTCTTGTTTTTCATGACACTACTCTCTCCTGATTCTACTACTTTTGACCCCTCCTTCTTAGACTCCTTTGCTGGATATTCACAAGTATTAAAAATAGAGAATGTCTTCTGTTCTCCCTATAAACTATTTTGTTTTGTGATTTCATCATTTCCCATGGTTTCAATTATCATCATTTTCATTTATCATCTCTACACATCTCTCTCAAATCTATTTGTCAAACCTCTTCATAACCTTGAGTATTACATCTGCAGTTGCCTTTCAGACAGCCCAAATGGGCATTTCATAGAAATCTTATAGTTGACATAACAAAAACTGAACTTTTGCTTTTAACTCCAATCCTCTCCTTTTGCTAACATCCTTCTTAATGTTAAGGGTACCATCATCCTCCCATTCACAAGATCAAGTCCCATTGTTTTTACTTTCAAAATATATCTCCCCTTAATATGCCCCCTTCTTTCCACCAACACTGCTGTAATGGCCCACTGGTTCATCTCCTTGTATAAAATTAGTTATCATGCCAGTTTATCTTCAACTCGGTTATCAGAGTGTCTTCCTAAAATGAAGTTCTGTCCATATTCCCTCCCCCAATCAATAAACATCAAAGGCTCTCTATTATCCCCAACATAAAATATAAATTCCTTTTGGCTTAAAATTCTTCACAACCCGATTCCTTCCAATAGTATCAGTCTTCTTACTCACCTCCATGTAGTGCCATGGCTTCCTTACGCTTCTGACTGATAATTTCCACTGGATTTTCTCCTAGCCTAATTTTTTTACCTCCTTGTATCCATCTTCTAGCTCCCTTTGTTTCCTTTAAAAACTCCTTGACTTAATTGCGATGCCACCTTCCGCAAGAAGCCATTTCATTCCTTAATCTTCATATCTTCCCCTCGATATTCCTCCCTCTCTCTCTCTCTCTCTCTCTCTCTCTCTCTCCCCCTCTCTCCATATATATATACACATATACATATATACACATATATATGTATAAAATATTCATTAATAAATATTATGTTTGAATTTCATACCTGGAGCAGTACCTGGTCAGAGGGTATTGTTTTGGGTCTGGAGTCAGGAAGTTAATTTTTCTAAGTTTAGATCTGGCCTCAGACACTTAATAGCTGTGTAACCTGGGGCAAATTGCTTAACCCTGTTTGCCTCAGCTTCCTCATCTTTAAAATGGGCTGGAGAAGGAAATCAGGAACCATTCCAGTATCTTTGTCAAGAAAATCTTTAATGAAGACCTCAAAGAATACAATAAGACTGAAAATGACTGAATAACTACAAAAAATACATACCTAATCTATTACTGATCTACTACTCTATTTGCCAATACCAGATTACTTCAAAGATTACTTCTTTGTAATATATTTGGCGAGGATACCTTTCTTAATATATTATTTCACTGATTCCCTTTATATTTTTGAACTTTTGTTGTTCCAGATGAATTTTGTTACTATTTTAAGCTCTAAATAAAATTCTATGGTACTTTGATTAGTATGGCTATGAAAAAAAATAAATAATTTAGGTAGAATTATCATTTTTATTATATTGGCTTGGTCTACCCATGAGCAATGAATATTTTCCCAATTGTTTAGATTGGTCTTTGTCTATGAGAAATATGTTTTGCCATTATGTTCATTTAAATCCATGGCAAGCCTTGTCAGCTAGATGCCCAGTTATTTTTTATCATTTGTAGTTATTTTAAAGGGAAGGGATTTCTCTGTTTATCTCTAGATTCTTCGGACTTGTTGGGAGTACATAGAAATGCTGATGATTTATTGGGCATTATTTTATATCCTATATGTTTACTGAAGTTGATGGCTATTTCAATTAGTTTTTTTAGATGAATCCCTAGGGGTCTTTAAATATACTATCATATCATTTTTAAAGAATTATAGTCTTATTTCCTTGGCTTATTTGTATTCCTTCAATTTCTCTTTTTCTTCTCTTATTGCCATAGTTAATATTTCTAATACAATATTAAATAATGGTAGTGATAATAGACATCCTGTCTTCAATCCTAATCTTATTAGGAAGGCATCAAGTTTATCTCCATTAAAGATAATGTTTGCTCTTGGTTTTAAATAGATGCTATATCATTTTATGAAAGGCACTATCAAATCCTAATGTTTTTAATGAATGAGTGTTGCAGCTATCAAAACCTTTTTCTGAATCTATGGAGATAATCACATGACTTTGTCGATATTGTAATTTATGTGTCAAAGATGTTGCTAGTTTTCTTAATACTGAACAAGCTATGCATTTCATATGTAAATCCCACCTGGTTATTATCTATGATCTTTTGCAGTGTATTAATGTAATCTCCTTGCTAATTTTTTATTCATTTTTTTCATCAATATTCACTAAAGGCATTTGTCTATACTTTTCATTCTCTGTGTTTGGTCTTACTGATTTGGATTTCAAAACTATATTTGAATTATAAAAATAATTCCTTCCTTCCTTCCTTCCTTCCTTCCTTCCTTCCTTCCTTCCTTCCTTCCTTCCTTCCTTCCTTCCTTCCTTCCTTCCTTCCTCCAAACTTTAATGTATAGGCATTACAGTATTGTTGAAGACTTTGTAAGGAGAGGGCTGACACTGGCAAAATGGTATTTTAGGAGGATAAATGTGTCAATCAGTCTATCAATTAATCTGTCAATCTCTCAAATTGTCTATAAATCAAAAGTGTCAATCACACTGCCCCTCCTTTTGTTTTTTACCAGCAACGAAGAATAATTGATTATTAGAAAAACTATAAACATAATAGGACACATAATAACAAAAACAATTTTAAAAATCATGTAACTATATCTCACACTGAACACTATCTTTAATCAGAAATACAGAGCTGGTTCTGAACGAGGACAACTGTAAACATAATAGAACACATAAATAAAAAAAAGTGATTTTTAAAATTATACAACTATCTTAAGAATTATAGGGAAATTTTTTAGCAGAGCTTTGTTTTAACTGCTATGGAAATTTTAGTGTGGCTTGAACCAGATTAAAACAGATTAAAACATAACTGGGGTGGGGGCAGTGAGGTGACTTAGTGAATTGAGAGTCAGACTTAAAAATAGGAGTCATGACTTCAAATGTAGCCTCAGATACTGCCCAGCTGTGCGATCCTGGGCAAGTCTCCTAGCCTCCACTGCCTAGTGGCTAACCCTTCTAAACTAGGGCTTAGACTCTGTAGTCAGGATCAAAGTCCCCTAAATAATTTATGTTACACAAAGAGCTATGGTATTTGGCCATAATCTTCATCAGAGTTTTATTTTTGTTCTCTTTCAGGTACTACTCTGTAAATTTCTTCAATTTCTATTTTAATCTGTTTGGGGGGACATTGGAGCAGTTTTCTTTACAATATCTTGAATTTTTATGGCAATGCTCTTTTATTATCATGGCCTTTGAATAGTTCAATAATTCTTGAATTATCTTTCCACAAGGAATTACTTCAAAGAACATTCAAATGCTAAGTGCCATGGTTGGGAGAGCAAATATTCCTTGGATTATCTTTTTTTTTCTCCTAGTAATACATTTCATCAGAGTCAAAGGTTAAGATCCTGGTTCACAGGATTTCATCATGGCTCAAAATTGCTCTTCTCTACTTCTATATAGACTTCCTCTTTCAGTCTAGAGTTTCTAGAGTTGTTGCCTTTGGGTTGTATCCTCAGAATTTAACAAAACACTGTGTCCATAGCAGGAACTAAATAAATTTTCCTGATTGAACTTCTTCATAAATATGTTTATGCTAGCTCTTAAAGTTATCTTCTGCTTCTAGGTCTGCTCCCAACCAATGTTCTTTGGACTAATCCACACACTTTCAGTTCTTTTGGTAGATAAATTTAATAGCTTTCCATATTCTCCTACATTCAAGACTGTATTCCACAATAAATACTGATATATCTCCAATAGAGAATTTCCCAGGCTCTCCTTATATTTATTTTTTTCATTTTAAATCAAAAGTTATGATTTTATTTTGAATATTAATACACCAGAAAAAATAGTTCTTTTGTGTCGTGAAATATGCACTTGAAAATGGTAACAATCCTGACATTGCTCTGGTTTTCTCTATCAGGCTTACATGGATGGCCTTCTAGCTGAGCACAGATTACAGACTTCCTAAGAGACTGCATCTTCTAGTGGTTTTCAAAGAAAACCTGTCATAGGCTGGCCCCTATAAAGCACACAGAGCCTAAGAAAGAGTAGGACCTCTTGCTAAGGTCCCTCAGCTTTTTCTTAGGGTTACCCCCACTTTTTATCTACTAAGGAACGAACAACGTGCTACAACGAAGTGGGAAAATAATTCATTTTGGTATCAACCTGCTACTGAGGACCCACTCCCCAGCCCTAGCCAGCTTAGCCTACTATCATTTAAATAACCAATTTCTTTGAATGATACTTCAGGAGAAGCCCACTACAACGTGGTCCCTCACACAAGGGTTTGGATTTACATTTAAAAGTATAGTATAGGGAGACCCATCTTCCCACAGTAGAGCCTTGGCCTAGGAAGACAAATCGGACAAACTATCAGCTTTGTTATTGATACTTCCCCAAACACACATGCTACCAATGTGTTTACACCATATCTACACAGCTTTCCTGGATTGGAGAAGCCAAATTACAACCCAGTTTCTAATTTACACCCATTCCATGAACCAATGTGATGCAGGGAGAAATGAGAAAGAAGAAACCCAGATTTTTTTTTCTCCTTTCCCAAGAACCTTGACCACTGAATATGAGGAAATTGGCATGGTGGAATCACCCTGGGCTTGCGGTCCCTTAGTCTTTTCATGGATGTACATCACCTTGCCATCTTCCCAGGAGTTCCACCTCATGCCCCAAGTGCAGTGATCAACTAGAGTCTGTTACAAATAGTACATCAAGCAATAGCCTGAAAGAAATTCTTTTCCCTGCTCTGATTCTGCCCTAAAGTCCTTGGTCTCCACTTGGAAAGACTGCTGGCTCAGTCATCTATACCCCACACATCACTGAGTGCTGATTGTCCACACATATGAAGAATTTACTTCAAAGTTCTCTGCCTTCATCCTAGCTTAGGCTGCCACACACGGATGTCCAGGACTTGCTTCCTCTAACTAACAAATGCCAAAGAGGAGATGGATCCTCTCTAGATTAAGGCTGCAGATAGATAGCAAATGCTCATAGCACTGACCTTTACTTTAGGTCCTAAAGTAATTAAAATTTAATTCAAAGCAGTACCCTTTGGTCCAGAACAACAGACATTCAGCATCACAAACAGAAAGAAAGCTGAAAAGTCTTTTCTCCCCCAACTCACTGAAAAACTCATCAAGACATTCTGATGCAAGAATTCTCAAGTTCAAAATCTTTTCAGTGAGATGGTGTCCAAGCATCTCCATTCCACAGGAAGAAGGCTCTCAAGAGGGACAGATTGACCTGTGTCATGTCCCTACACCTCTGACATTATCTGGTCTTTTCAGCCAGTTTTACTAAGAGTTGCTTAGAATCCTCACAAGTGAGCCAACAAATTATGCAGAAGTAGACTGGGTACTAGGATGGGGAAGGGATGCTTGCATGTGCTGTGTCGCTGACTTTGTGACATCTACTGCTGATCTCCAGGCAGAAGAAGGTAGCCCTCTTTCCTCTGGATTTTATCCTGTTAATTTAGTAGCATGGGATAGAAGATCAAACTTTTGAGATCATTTCTATTATACTGTGAAGGATTCCTTCAGTACCTTTTCTTGCTCCCCTAGAGCGATGGAATTTTATCTCTATCAGAGACTCAACTCTTTCTTAGCAAAACACTCGACTCACTCCCTGAAAATGTTCTAGGAAAATAAGTCATTTTCACATTCTAGTCCAGGTGACTCCCTCCTCTTTGACTCTTGGTCAAAGTCACCTAACAACCAAATGGAGAATTGAAGTAATTATCTAGAGAATTCTGATCTTCCATTCCTTTTTTTTCTCCCAATTCCCTCCTCCCTCTGGTGGCAGGGGAGAGGGAATTTTCACTGAAAATATCTGGATAGGGCCAAAAATGCATTTGGGGGTGTTGGAAGGATCTGAACAGGTAGCTCAATTCTGGTTGACCTTGTTGATATAGTCTTAACTTTGGATGAATGAAGCTATTTTTCTCTGCTCTGAATAAATCACTCAGTGAAAAGTTATTCCATGGCCTTTTTGGCTACAGATGATCTCAATAATTTGAACTTGGGCTTTCTTGGGATATTACTCTGGCTCTACCATTTGGGATGCTTCCTTCATACTGGATTATCTAATTGGAATGTGATGGGAAAATTTCAATGGAAAGCAATCTATTGGGTGTCTACAAAAATATCCCTCCCCAAAGCTTTCTGGAATGTCAACTGAGCAGAATTATTAAGATAGCAGTCAATTCTCTGGTAGGCTTGGGGAGTTTCCTATGGATTGTGTAATCCAGTCAACGTTTAATTGCACTAAATTATCATATGAAATGATGGAACCCATTTTACTGGAATTTGAGCAAAAAAGCAGGTGGGTTGTTTTCTGCATCCTGCTTCAGGATATGTAGCCCATTTTAAAAATCATTTGTTGGGCATTGGAAGAAACAAAAAATTCAAAAATCACTACTCCACACCTTAATGAAAGCTCTTGGAAAAACCAGTCTGGAAATGTCCTCATTTACCGATTTGGACCCAGAGTCAAATAATTGCTGATATATGAGAAACAGAATTAAAAACATGTTTGGCAGCGAGAGGAGCGGCTCATCAGTCCTTCAATCAAACCCAAGTCAGCTGCCATTTTGCACCCTTTCTCCTGTGCTTCTTTCCTGTCAATAATTTGCTTCTCCTTAGAGTAACTGTTGCCTTTTCCTTTCAGGTTTGGGTGTGTGTGTGGTGGTGGGGGGAAGGCTTATTGCACATTGTTGAATAACTCCCAAAGCTGTCGATAACACTGTTCACACATTTTATATTTTAAAAAAATCTACTTTCCCCCCCTTAGCAATTCTATCTTTTCAGCTCATGGCAGTTTCATCCTAAAGAATTATCACATTCGTCTATCCCTTGTCTCTCAAGTGTGTGCCAATGCATAAGCCCAAAATTTGCTGACAGGTCCATTGTAAAAACTCTGATCACAAACTGATTGCTTCAGGCCTTTGGTCATCAAAATGTACACCATATAAGCACCAGTTCGAAGAGCACCAAATGTACTGAAGACTGCAAAGCTCAGGGACCACCGCATGAGGGGTTTCCTCAGCTCAAACTTAGCTCGCTTGTTCATTAGATGCCCAATACCAAATATAAAGGCAGCGTACAGACCTGAAAACAAGAACGATTTCTTCCAGTTCTCTTGCATCCACTGGATGGCTTCATTCTCTTTGAATTGCTTTTCAAATTCATATTCTTGCAAAGTCAACACTGACATGTTCATTGGAACTGGTTCTCTGAGTCCCTGCATATTCTACATAAAAATATGTAAATTATGTGCAAAAAGCTTTTTCCCCCCTTTCTAGTATTCTCTGCGGTCCTTCCCCCACCCACCCCCAAATTTCTCCCTTTCCCTTTGCAGCCTCTCTGTCTCTCTTAGCTGTATCCTGGATTTAGCATTGCTTTTTTCTGCCCTTCCTATTCTCCTTCTCTGGTGTCTGGGGTTCTCCTCCTCTCTTGGCTTCTGCATCAACCATAGGAGGAAATGAATGCCTTGTGGTCTTAGTGCCTACACGTTTATCCATCACCCTTTACTTGTCTATGAGAAATCTCCTCCCCCTCATGTGATTGGAAAATTAACCCCCTGTGAGAAGAAAGCAAGTGAGAGGGAGAGCCAGAGCCAGACCTCCACCCTCGCTCTCCTTATATTTAAATTGAGGTAAATAAATAATATTCAAATTTTCCTTTCCCAGGAGATTATTCAAGTTACTATGAAACTTAAGTAAGTTTCAAGGAGTCATTTAACACTACCCCTTGAAGAGGATAAGAATAGGGTCTTTTGACCTTTATTTTCTCCATAGTTCCTGAATTTCTGTATATTTTACATAAAAATAGGCCCTCCTTATGAGTACATATAGAGGCTAACTTAGTTTCTGCCCACAATTCACTCTCTTCAGTTACATAAAAATTTCCCTTTTATGTCTGAATTATTAGCTAACCTTTTGGCTTAGAAAGAAATCACCCATGATAGAACATTCTTTGACTTCTGCCCTTCCTCTTTACTGAGTGTGAACAATGTTCTTCATGTATTTCCTCATTCTTCTATTACTCCAAACAATACTCATCCAAATTTCCTTCCTCTTTGGTTTTCCTTGACATCAGTGTTGTCTATATGTACATAGTTTTTATCCAGTAATCATTTGCTAATATAGCAAACACTCTTGGACCACTCAAACAACTTATTTCATATACTAATACTTTGGGAGCTCTGGAGGGCAGCAATTAATTCTCTCCGAGATTTAAAGGTAAACCTGAAAGATTGGCTTTCTAGTAATGTTTCTACGAAGTGCTCATCAGGACTCTTTCATTAATATTAACCAATCTTCAATTAAGTTTTAGAGGAAGAATAGTAAAAAGAGAAGTTCCAAAAAAAAAAATCCCCCACAAAAATAGTCTAGGTCATGATCTTTACACATATGTATTTAGGGGCCATAGAAAGATGTATACTTTATATACAAAGGTCATTATGCACATGGATACAAGAATATGCGTGGCAATGAGATGATCCACCTCGATTATTTGAAGGTTTTTTTTTTCTCTTTCCATAAAGTGTAAATGAAATTCTCCTTATACTTAGATGTAGCTCTTTTATTGGGTCACACAGATCATGATTTTGTAGCATTACATATATCTCCTTCCTCAGGAGATCTTTTATATATACCTTGAACATATCTCTCTGCTCTTAACTACAAGTTTTTCTACTACTTTTCTAGTACAATGATCCCTCTCCTATAGTGGGAGGTATGTTCCGGAGATCTCCATGACAGGTGAAAATCCACAAAGTAGCAGAGTTATATTTATCTTATTATTCTTTGATAGTAAGCATCTTCCTCTTGTACTTGGGTATATTGCCAGAAACTTAGAAGGTGCAGAAATAAATAAAATAAAAAAGATGCATAGGGCTTGAAATAAATTCAAACTTTTTCAAAAACTTCATAAAAACACACCACCACAGAGTAACACTAGATGCAGAGATCAGTCGTCAATGTGAAGTGGACAAGGAGAGATACTGAATGTATGGGCATAGAGCAGGAGAGCAAACAGACCAGTGTCACAGTCACTAAGCCAATCCGCACCCAGGATACAGAACACAGTGCTGTGGTTGGTCACTTTTCATTCCATCAGCAAATAGTGTTTGTGTATGATCTCATGATGGCCAACTTGCACAAGGGGTAGTGGTGTATTGAATTTCCATTGTTTACAATATGGTATCCATATACAAAATCCCATGATATAGCAAAAACTCCATGACACAGAATTATATATATATATATTGGGTCCCACAGATCATTCAACACTGAGGAGATACAGAAACTTCATAGGGACCAGCAAAAGCTAATGGCAGGGGACTTTAGTTTAGGTGAGGAAGAGGCAAAAGAGGATGTCTTCACTTCATTCATCAAGAAAATCTGTGCAAACTAGATGAAAGTGCAAAACTTTGTTTAAAAAGAAAAGCCTGTTGAAAGTAAAGCTTTAACAAGCAGTTGTTAATTTGTTAAATGACCTGACCATTTCCAACTTTAGAGGGGTTTTGAAACACTGACAAAAACACATACCTTTTCTTGAGTTTCTTGTGAAGCTTACACCTGGTGAATCTCAAGCAGGGTTCAGTGTAGATAAGGGACCAGAATGAGAAAGAACTCCAGAAGGGCAGTTGCCCTCAGATATTATAGAAGGATTCCTCTTCCAGACAATATTATTTCTCCCCACCATCCCCTTAGACCAGTGGTTCCGAAACTTTTTTGGCACTCCGCCCCCTTTCCAGAAAAAATATTACTTAGCGCCCCTGGGAATTATTTTTTTAAAATTTTAATAGCAATTAATAGGAAACATAAATGCATCTGTGGCCATCACCATTCCCCAGATTGCTGCAGCACCCACCAGGGGGCGGTGGCACCCACTTTGGGAATCACTGCCTTAGACCATAAACTCTTCTCAATATAGGTAAAGTTAAGTTAAAAATATTTTATTTAATCTAATTATTGGTTTTATTTATGTCTATTCAATATTAATGTTTGTTTAGTAAAATACAAGTCCATTAATGCATATAATGCCTTATGAAATGTGGGTTTTCTGGGTGTCTGTTCAATTTCCATTATTCCCTATGAGAAAAATTCATTTGGTGCACAACCTTTTTGGTACTCAATCTGCCTTCTGGAATGAATTAATAAAGAGTACCAAGGTACCACTTTCATATATTGAAATTTCATCCCATTCCAATATATTTCTTTATTTCTTCCTCATCACACAAACTACATCTTTAAGATCTCCTTAAAATATAGACCTACAAAAGTATTATCTAAGTCTCCACACTTCAAATCTAAATACTAGTCCACTCATGGCTTCTTTGTAATATAGTGTTTATATGATGGATTTATAATAATCATCATAACATAGTTTTTTACATTTATTTATGACACTATATTTTCAGTATCTTTAAAATATGACAGTCATTTCCATGTAAATGTCATAAAGTACTTTTTAGCCATGAAAGATGCTAGGAACCAAGAGGGAGACTGAATTAATTTCCCTTTTTTAAGGCATCTATTCTTGAACAGAACTGAGGTAAATTGATAATTATGAATCAACAGTGTTAAAAATACCCTGTGTGATCATTGAAGTTCTTTTAATTTCCAAATAGGATTGTTCCCAACAGGATAATGTTTAGAGGTTAATCTAGTTTATTTTATACATCCCAAAAGACTTTATAGAAACCTCTTTTCTATTTTTACCAAATTAATATTAACACACCAATTGTCCAAGCCTCTCTTATTTCTTTTTTTTCCAATTAAAAACAGATTTACTCATGCAGCTGAGAATCTCAATTATTTTAGACTCGTCAATTTTTCAAACTCATCCAAAATTATTAATGTCGCTGCGTTCTCTCTTGTGTTTCCTCTTTTCGGTTTATCAATGAAAATTGCTTTCTTTTCCTTTAATCCTGTGCCTAACAATAGTCCATTCTGCTATTCTGATACATGTACCTTTTGTAACAAAGCTTAGTGGACTGAATCTAGTATGATGTAATCTGGTTCTATTTCCTCTGTTTTCTATTTTTCAATTGTTTGTTCTATTTTCCTCCTCTCCCTTCCAGTTGTCTGATGACTTTAGTAGGAAAATCCAATAGGAAAGCTTAGTGATTTTTAAAGAAATTACATTCATCCTTTTAAATGTAACTAGAACATGTTAAGACTGCATTAAACTATCTTATAGGAAAATATATGGGTTAGGAGGATCCATTGTTTCCTAACAAATGTGGAGGTTGACTTTCTTTAATTATATCTTATGCACCTAATTTTTTCAATTTAATTCTTTACTCTGATTTCTTTGTTGGCTGCATTATCTTCATGAATCAGAAACTTCTTACAATATACCTGAACTAGCAGTTGATTAGTTGTAGATTGAATTACCACTGTCAAGGGTACTGACAAATAGCTTGCTTTCCTTCTTTGTTAATTTATTTTGCTTAGACATAGGATCTCATACTCAGGCTAAGGCTTTGGAACTGTTCGCATTCACCAAAGAAATCTTATTAAGTTCTCTTTCATTTTTGTGCAGATACACGTGTAATCAGACTTAAAATTCTGTGGAGAGAAACAGATATAGATACTGCTAGTATAAATAGATGAGTACAATTAGCTTAAAACAAACATATAATTTTAACTTGAAATCACTGGCATAAACAATCTTCCTGATAATTTTGGCTCTATCCACAGTTTAATTCATCACTACAGCTAATGGTTTATTGAAAGAAGCAAGAATATTAGTATTCTAGAACTCTAAAAAATAATCCCTTTCTCTGCTTCTTAGAAACACAATCTGCTCTAAAATTTCCTTATTGTTTTTAACTTTTATATTTATTTTTCCCCTTTTGCTTACTCCTCAATATACATAGTTACTCCTCCCTTTTTTCCCTTCTCTCTCAAATTTTGTTAAATGAAATATTGGAGAGACATAGTCAAGAATACTCTTTGTGTGGTTAGGCTTAATTTGGTAAGTACTATTGAATTTTTCAATATCCCTAAAACTAGTTTTAGATAAGCCTAATTTTTATATATTAGCTTGAATGATTGTTTCCTTATTAATCTCTACTACCCCAAGAAACTAAGTAAATTCCTACTTCAGATTAACAGATCATTTCCTTTTCATCACTAAAAACACTGAACCAAAGACCACTACAGAATGATAGTCAAAATCTTCTATATCAACATGGGGATCCAAGTGTGAACTATGTGAACTAACCTTGAAAGCATTGTTGACGTATTAAAAAACTGACTCCTGTGAACAATATGCTCATGTACCAAACTTCGTGATTGACTACTTAAGCATTGTAACAAAGTGTAACTCTGAGCTTGTGGTATGTTGACCATTCCCTAAGCCTACAGTCCACAGGTCAATTAGACCCCTGGGCAGGTACTGAGTCCTAAATTATCTTAGCCTACACCTCTGATCCAGTGGTTGTAAACTGAGCCAATGTTAAATTCTCTGCCACTGTCACATGTTCATTAACTACTTCCCATTACCCATTCCTTGATTCTCCAATAAAAGATTGGGGACAGGCAGAGCTCTCTCTCTCTCTCTCTCTTTCTCTCTCTCTCTCTCTCTCTCTCTCTCTCTCTCTCTCTCTCTCTCTCTCTCCCATTAGAGGAGCATGCACACGGGAACCCCTTGCTGTTGAATCTTGTGTCTCTGAGTCTTTCTTTCTTCCTCATGTTCCCTCTCCCTTATCTCTAAATCCCTCCACCTATTTTCCCTCAATGTCCAGCTTCCCTTCTCAGGTATCCAGCCAGGAAGATAATAGTTGTGGCTGCTTGTCAGCTAGAATCAATTTATTAATTTGTGCTTTAAAATTATATGAATTACAGTAATAATAGCTCATATTCATGTAATTTCTTTGAATTGAAATCTAAATACTTTGAATTTCTAATTTTTTTACTATCAGTAAGACTTAGATGTAGTTTGTGTAAGTACTAATATCCCCATTTACAAATGTGGAAATTGAAGCTTAGATATGTTAATTTTTTTCTTCATGTCAGAGTTCCTAATCATGGAACTAGGATATTCTAATTCATGTCTTCTAACCTCAGGTTTTTATATACCTTCCATAAAATGTCATATACCACATGATCCCCTTTATATCCCCCAATTCATACTATCAAATTTCTCTAATTAGCTCCACATTTCTAACTTTTTGCTTAGTCAAAATCTAAAGAAAATTGGGTCTGTGCAATGATTCACTAGATATTTGAAGCCAATTTATATTAAAACTCAATTCAAGATGAAAGAAATTTGACTTTAATGATATAAATAGCTTTATGTTGTTGTATACATTGATGACTATTAAAGAAAAGCTTTGCCAGTTTTCTGGATGAAGAGGTACAAAAGACTGATTGAGGAAACTCAAAGGAAGCAATTAGTCAGGAGAAGTGAATGCGTACATATGTGCATTTTTGGTATGGCACTGAGTAGATGGAAGATCCTAGAGATTAAAGAGAACAGATGTCAAATAATAAAGATAAAATTCAAATAAGAGGTGAAAAGCTACTCATGTACTTGCCTCAAACTGTCTGTAATTCCCCCCTTTTCTAATGGTCTATAAAAGAAATAATAAGACTTAGATAAAAGTAAATAGATTCTGTTGTTCTCAACACTGTGTTTTTTTCTTTTTTTCTTGCATTTAATTTTGTTTGGAATAATAGAGAAACTGAGTTCAGTAAGAAATGTCACTGAGTTTGGAATTTGAGAGCATTACTTGGTATTTGTTCTATCTCACTGGCATATATGACAAATAGCCAAGTACTATTCATCTAATATCCATAATCTCTCATATATTGTTAAAGGGATTTTTCTTAATCTCTTCCTCTGTCTCTTTAAGAGGAAGAAAGAGTCCAGAATTTCTAAGTAGAGGAGAACTGGCAGATGCCAGTTAGCCAAAGCTGAAGATTCTGTTACCTAGGAGATGAGATATATGAGGAAGGAATCAGTTGTCAGTTGAGGGCTTTTACCTCTGAACTTGGAGGGAGCAGTCAAGAGCCACTACTGACAGTTTATATTACTGACAGGATAGAGAAACAGATTTAAGGAGTTTGTAGGTGATGAATGTTATTTATTAGTATAGGTAGTTGGTTAGTGAATAAATTTCTAGGTAGACTAGGTTAGATTAGGCCTGGCCTGGCCAGGAGAAGAACCTGTCATTGAAGATAGTTAGCACAGGGTTTTTGTAGAAATTTTAGTTAGAATTAGAAATTTAGGTATAGTCATAATGTATTAGAGTAATAACCTCTCTTCCTTTCTATTTTCTATCTGTACTTCTTCTCAAATTAAACTGTGTTTTATCAAACCAATCACCTCGCTTTTGTCAAACTCCTACCAATTTTTATATATATATATATATATGTATCCCTAACCCTAACACAGCCACCAGCACACTATTTCAGGTTCTCTGTCTTTATTTCTGTCTCACCATTGCTTTAACATCCTTACTTACTTATTTACAAAATTTTTCCCCCAACCATCTACCATTCATTTAGGATTAAGTTGAAAAATTGATATTGCCAAAGTTCAGTTTTGCCTATGGTACAGTTGCTTTCAAGAATCTTAACCAGTTACTAGTGCCTCTAGGATAAAATGCAAATTAATGAATTTGATATTTATAGTCCTCCATAGATGATATCCAAATTATCCTTCTAGATTAAACTTATATTGCCTTAATTAATAAATTATATGTTCAAACAACATGGTCTACTTAAATATAAAGCATTACTTCTCATACCACCATGACTTTATCAAGCTACCTCACTTGTCTAGAATGCTCTTGCTTCCCTTAATCACTTTGTAGAATTCCTAGCTTCTTCCTGTAGTCTTTAAACATCTGGAACTGGTGAATTCTGGAATGGATGTATATCATCAAGCATAATTCAGATGTTACTTCTTTCATTAGGCATTTCTTAATTACTTCAGTAGTTAGTGCTCTCCATTTCTCCCTCTCTAATTATTTGTATTTACTCTATATTGGCATTTGACATAGTTAACTGTATGACTTCTCTCAGAACATTTTTAGATTCCAGAGGACAGGGACTGCTTCATTTCCATTCTTGTATCTCCACTGCCCAGCATCAGTTTTTTATACATAGTAGGCACTTGATATTAAGCTAAATTGAGAATTGAAAGTTGGTTAAAATTAAGAAGTAAAGCTGAAATCTAATCAATGGCATTCTGTTCATGTCAAGAAGCAAGATGAAAAAATGATAAAATGTAAGAGAATCATAAAGATTTTCATAAATATTGAAGAAATTATCTAAAAACTTCTATAATGTCAAAAGAAGTTCTATAAGGGATTATAACAGAAGCTTCAGTGGCAGACACCTCATTGTCAGCAGCATATCAGGCCAAGATGGTGAAGTAATAAACACCAGAATTCCATCAACCATCCCCAAAATGACCATAGAACAAGAATGCCTCAAAATGATTAGTGAAATGGCAAAACCAACAGAAGTTGCTCCAGTCCGGAACAACATTGAGAGATAATAAGGAGGACTCATTTCACTGAGATATGAACAAGCCTTAGCAGAATTCAGACATAATAAAATGGAAGCAGCAAGAGAAGGAGAACAGCTGGCTATATGAAGCCTCAGCAGAGTAGCAAAAACCAACACAATATAGAGCAAGAAGCAGTAGGAGAAAAGTGAAACTGCATAATCTAGCTGGAAAAGAGGCCTAGCATAATCCACTGGAGGCAGCAGTGGGAAGAATTTACCTGAGCAAGACGCAGTCCTGGTGGGATTGGGGAGAGCTCAACTCTAACTAATTGATTTGAACTTTGCAAACCTCATCACAGTAGGCAAATCAGTCTGCCTCCAGAGAGTGCTCAATCCACTCTAGGAATAGAGATAAGCTTCAGCATATAAACAACAACAACAACAACAACGGGAAAATAACCCCAAAATGAACAAAAGCCTCAAACTAGGGAAAAAAACCTCAATGAGAGATAGCCAAAATACAAACCCAAGAATAGCAATACAAAATTGAAAGCATGTGAACCCTCAAAGGAAAGTTTGAAAGGATACAAACCAAAAAGGAATTCCTGGAAGAGATACAAAAAAGAATAGATAAACCAAATAATAAGACTTAGAAGAAAAATTAGAAAAGAATCTGATAGAAAAACTCAACAGCTTAGAACGAAATTTTAATGAAAGAAACAGCTCCCTAAAAAAGGAAACACTAAAGCAGGAAAATAACTCCCAAAGAAAGAAAGGACAAAGCATCAAAGAAGAAAATGACTCCCTAAAAATTAAAATAGGACAAACAGAAGCTAACAACTTCATGAGTTAGTAGGAAACAAAATACTTTCAAAAAGGATAAAAAGGGGGGCAGCTGGGTAGCTCAGTGGAGTGAGAGTCAGGCCTAGAGACAGGAGGTCCTAGGTTCGAACCCGGCCTCAGCCACTTCCCAGCTGTGTGACCCTGGGCAAGTCACTTGACCCCCATTGCCCACCCTTACCACTCTTCCACCTATGAGACAATACACCGAAGTACAAGGGTTTTTTAAAAAAAAGGATAAAAAAAAAGAAAGAAAATTTGAAACCCATTAGTGGAAAAACAATTGACCTAGAATAGAGAATGAGGGGAGATAATATAAGAATCATTGGATGGTCCAAAAGCCATGATTAAAAAAAAAAAAAGAACCTGGACACCATATTAAAATAAATTGTGAGGGAAAATTGCTCTGATGTTCTTGACTGAGATGAGAAAATAGAAATTGAAAGAATCCACTCATCCCCTCCTAAAAGAAATCTCAAATTTTAAAATCCAAGGACAATTATAGCACAGCGCCAAAAAATCTCAAGTCAGAGAGAAAATGCTACAACCAACTGGAAAAAAAGAAGTAATTCAAATGTTGTGGAAAAATCAGGATTACACATCTAAATAGTTACAGTATAGAAAAGTATTGAATATGAGATTTCACAAGGTAAAGGATCTAGACTTGCAATTAAAAACTGCTTGCCTACAAAAGTGAGCATAATACTCCAGAGGAAGAAATATATATTTAATTAAATAGATGAATTCCAGGCATTCCTGATGAAACAGCCAGAGCTAAAAAGAAAATTTATTGACCAAATTCAACACTCAAAAGAAGCACAAAAAAGCATATAGAAAACAAACAAAAAAGAAACAAAACAATAATGAAATCAGTGTAGTTAATTAATAACATCTGCATGAGAAAGTAATTGCTAGGATATTTGAGATGTGTATAGTATAAGTGATAACTACA
Source organism: Gracilinanus agilis (assembly GCF_016433145.1). Classification (NCBI taxonomy): domain Eukaryota; kingdom Metazoa; phylum Chordata; class Mammalia; order Didelphimorphia; family Didelphidae; genus Gracilinanus; species Gracilinanus agilis. Next base: position 444,980,941 of record NC_058130.1, on the reverse strand, counting down.
GTACTTAATATATTTAAAGAAATAAAGGTAAACTGATTTTATTTCTTGTAAGGGAAGTGTTAACTATAATACTCAAATAATTATTGTACAAGAAATATTTAAGATACTTAAAATATTTTAAGGTAATCAAGGGAAAGAAAGGGGTTAAGCTGATTATATTACTAGAAAGTAAGTGGTTACTAAGATGCTGAATACAACTATGATACTGGAAATACCTAAGGTAGCTAAAGAACTTAGGATGCTTAAATTACTGAAGACATTAAAGAAATTTATAGCTATTAGGGAAATCATTGGGAGAATATATAGTCAGAGAGCAGAGAGTAAGTTAAATATAATTGGATGATACTTAAAAATTCAAAGGGTAAGACTTGGGACTGGAGGCTGAAAAGTGTGGAGTCAGGGCAGCAGATCACAGAGACTGGGCAGAAACAAGGTTGGCCACAGCAGAGGCAGCAGGGACTGGAAAAATAGCCTCAGGGCAAAACACTTTAAACTACTCTACACAAAGAACTGCCAGGAAGATACTACCAAGGCAAAGCTCTGTGAGACAGAAGCTAAGAAAGCAATGTCCATCATCATGTAAGAACCACAATCCATAAGTAGCAAAATAAATAAACAGCAACAGAAAAAAAACTTTTGAAGGCAGATAATTTCTATGAAGAAGAAAAAATTCAGAAGCAACAGCAGAGAGTGACAAACAAGCAAACACATCCAAACTTTCCAAAAAAAAAAAAAAAAGAAATTGCTCAAAGATCTTGAGGAACCTAAAAAGGAGTTCAAGAACCAAATAAGAAAGATAGAAGAAAAATAAGAATAAAAGTGGGGAAAAGAAATAAAAAGGATACAAAAAGAAAATAATGGCTTAAAAGATAAAATTGTCCACATGGAAAAATTGTCACAGAAATTAAATTAAGTAATAAGCAAATTGGAGACCAGAATTGACCTGCTGGAAGCCATGAAAAGCAGGATAGACAAAACTGAAAAAGGAAAATAAAAGATCAAGCTGAAAATCAATGTTTAAAGACTAGAATTGGGCAAGTAGAAGCTAATTATATCATGAGGCAGCAAGAATTAATAAAGCAAAATAAAAATAATGACAAAATAGGAGGAAACATGAACTATCTCACTGAAAAGACAACTCACCTGGTGAAAAGATGAAGAAGAGCCAATCTGAGAATTATTGGTCTACTTGAAAGACTGGGAAAAAATAATAAAAGCCTACACATCATATTACAAGGAATTATCCAAGAAAACTGCCCTGATATTCATTAACAAGAGGGCAAAATAGATGCTGAAAGAGTCCATAGATCACTCCCTACATTAAATTCTCAGGAGAAAACCCCCAGGAATGTAATAGCCAAATTCAAGAGCTTCCAGATCAAGGAAAAATACTGCAAACAGCAAGAAAGAGACAATTCAGATAACAAGGAATACCAATCAGGATTACACAGGATCTGGTAGCCTCCAAACTAAAGGACCTCAAGGTTGGAATAGGATATTCAGGAAGTCAAGATATTGGGTCCACAACCAAGAATCACCTACTCATCAAAACTGTCTATATACTTTCAGGGGAAAGTATGGACCTTTCACAAAACAGAAGATTTCCAATCATCCTGAACAATTTTAAAATATTTAGGTATCTATCTGCCAAGACAAACACAGGAATTATAAGAACACAACTACTAAACACTTTCCACACAATTAAAACTAGACCTAAATAACTGGAAAAAACATTAATTGCTAATGGGTGGGACAAGCTAATATAATAAAAATGACAATCCTACCAAAGTTACCTTACTTATTTAGTGCCACACCTATCAAACTACTCAGAAACTTTTTTATTGAATTAGAAAATATTATAACAAAATTCATTTTGAAGGACAAAATATAAAAAATGTCAAGGGAACCTATGAAAAAAATGTGAAGTGGGGTGCCTATTAATACCAGATTTTAAATTGTACTACAAAGCAGTGACAATCGAAACAATATGGTACTGGCCAAGAGACAGAAATGAGGATCAATGCAATAGATTTGGAGTAAATGTCCTCAGCAAGATAGTGTACAATTAACCCCCAAATCTTAGCTATTGGGACAAGAATCCACTATTTGACAAAAACTTCTAGAAAAATTAAAAAAGAGTATAAGAGAGATTAGGTTTATATCAACATAGCAAAAACTATCAAGATAAATTCTGAATGGGTAAATGACTTAATTATAAAGAAGGAAACTATAAGAAAAGCAGGTGAACAAAAAAGAGTATACCTGTCAGGTCTATGGGAAAGGAAAAAATTTAAGACCAAGCAAGAGAGAGAGAATATTACAAAATGTAAAATGAATCATTTTGATTACATTAAATTAAAAAGGTTTTGTACAAACAAAACCAATGCAACCAAAATTAGAAGGGAATCAACAAATTGAGGAAAAAATTTTATAACAAAAACCACTGACAGAGGTCTAATTACTCAAATTTACAAGGAAATCAACTGTACTAAAAATCAAGCCATTCCCCAATTGATAAATGGGCAAGGGACATGAATAGGCAGTTTTCAGATAAAGAAATCAAAATGATCAATAAGCACATGAAAAAGTGTTCTAAATCTCTCATAATTAGAGAAATGCAAATCAAAACAACTCTGCGTTTCCCACCTCATACCTAGCAGATTGGTTAACATGACAGCAAAAAGATAGTAATAAATGTTGGAGGGGATGTGGCAAAATTGGGACATTAATGCACTGCTAGTGGAGTTATGAATTGATCCAACCATTCTGGATAGCAATTTGGAACTATGCCCAAAGGGCATTAAAAGACTGCCTGCCCTTTTATACAGCCATGCCACTGCTGAGTTTGTACCTCAGAGATAATAAGGAAAAATGCTTGTCCAAAAATATTCATAGCCATGTTCTTTGTGGTGGCAAAAATTTAGAAAATGAGGTGGTGTCCCTCGGGGTGGGGAATCACTGAACAAATTGTGGTACATGGTGATGGAATATTGTTGTGCTCAAAGGAATAATGAACTGGAGGAATTCCATGTGAACTGAAAAGACCTCCAAGAACTGATGCAGAGTGAAAGGGGCAGATCCAAGAGAACATTGTACACAGAAACTGATACATTGTGGCACCATTGAACATAATGGACTTCTCTACTATCAGCAGTGCAATAATCCAGGATAATTCTGAGGGATTTATGAGAAAGAATGCTATCTATATCCAGAGAAAGAACTGTGGGAGTAAAAACACAGAAAAAAAACATATGATTGATCACATGGTTTGATGGGGATATGATTGGGGATGTTGACTTTAAATGATCACTCTATGGCAAATATTAATAATATGGAAAGGGGTTTTGAAAATGATACATGTAAAACCCATTGGAATTATTCTTTGGGTCTGGGAGGAGGGAGGTAAGAAGGGAGGGAAAGAATATGAATAATGGGACCTTGGAAAAGTATTCAAAATTAATTAAATAAGTAAATTTAAAAAGTAAAATTAAATGTTATGACTTTCAAAAAAAGAAAGCATATTGTCATGTAATCTAGAAAAATAAATTTGATTAAAAATAAAGTGATTTCATTACAAATTTCTACAATCTCTCTCTAATTACTTTGTACCTTTGATGAAAAACCATATATATAGAAAGTATTTCAGGGTCTATTTAATACAACTCCCTCATTTTACAGATGAAATTGAGCTCCAGAAAAAGAAATATCCCAAGGTCACATAGGTGATGTATGTATTGTTTTTACTGCAATTTATTTTCTTTTATATACTCAGTATCTTTTCAGAAGGGTAAAGAACAATTATTCTCTTTTTATTGTAATTTTTGTATCTTAAGTGGGGATTGAGAAAAATCAGATAAAAAAACCAAAAGCAAGAAGGGCAAGCAGTTAAGAGAAGAAGGTATGGATTTCCTTCTTTACATGTTATGATGATAACTATATGTTATTATCATCATAACATTACATCACAGATTCTTCTTTGTATTTCTTTTCCTTTTATTCATTCTGAGACTTTACTTATAAACTTTTCCTTGACTTTGAATCTATCTTCCAGAGCTTAGTTGTTGCTGAGATATTTCAGGACAGAAAATGAAAGGAGAAAGGATGAAGGCTTTTGGAGGAAATAAAAAGTGTTTATACCTAATGCTTTGCTTTCTTCCACAGCTGGAATCCTGTTTCTATTTTTCTAAAACCTTTTCCTGCCTTTAGCTTGAATGTCTACTATCCTGTCAGTCTTTGCTGAGGATTTGCACAATCCTTGACATATTCATTTCTCTTGAGATTTGCCTCCTTGATGATATAGCTACATAAGACTATACAAGTATTCACTGAGCACTGAATTATCTTCAGAAACACATTGAATTGAGAATTATTTTTAAGCTACATTTAAATTAAATGAATGTTTCATAGGTGAATTAGTTCAAATTTCTGGGCGAGCCATTTTTTTTGTTGTGTCAATATACAATAACCTTTACTTACCTTCCTAATTGGTACTTTATACTTCAGAGTCCTTAGTTGGGAAAATGGTGTTAAACAGTTGGAAAATGTCTAAGGAAATTATGATATATGGATATAATGGAATATTATTGCTCCACATGAAATTATGAAATGGAGAGTTGCAGAAAAAAGTAGAGATCTATGGTAAATGGTTTAAATACAAGTTATTAGAAAAATGACAACACCTCTGAAAGACTTAAGAAACATGAACAGTGCAATTACAAACCATAATTCTAGGGAATCAATAATAAATCACAGTGCCCTCCTGACAGAGTTTATGTGAAATACAATTTTTGACATGTCCAATAAGGAAAAATGTTTCATTTGATTATGCATATTTGTTGAGAGTTTATTTTTATCTTTTGATTATTGGGGATGAGGACAGATAATAAATAGATATTTATTAATAAATAAAGATAGAAAATTTTCAGTTTGTTCCTGGCAGCATCTTCTTTTAACAATTCTGTAAAGAGGGCAGAAATATTCTCTCAGTGACTTGGGATATAGAGGTGACCCTGATTCTTTGCAGCATCAGACAATAGAGTGTTTTCTTTCACAGGTCCTATAAAGGATTCAGTTATGTGTCAGTGATATAATATGTGTCACCTAGTGAAGATCACCTTTGCTAATGTAAGGGAACCTCATCACTTGATTAAAATAATCATATAATTAGAGATAGAATAATAATGTATTTCTAAAGAACAACTCTTCTCATAATTTGTCAGTAAGAAAAAGTAATAGACAGAATAAATACAATAACATCAATATAATATTTAAAAGTTATGGATAACATTTCAATAATAACTATTTAATTTTTTGCAAGCATTATTTTCTTTTTAAAGGGAAAGCAAGTAAAGCTAAGAAAAATTAAATGATTTTCTTATAATCATATGGCTAGTAAGTTTTTGATCAGATACAAACACAATTTTCTTCATTCTAAATTCAATGTTCTTTACTCATTGTGTACTTGCCCATTTTTTGTAGATTGTAAAGTGTCTTATGAAAATAAGTTATTTTTATTATTTTCATAAATAACCATTTACTTTGTGGCTATTAGTCATTATGATAATTCTCCTCCACCAATCCAAATAGAAAAAAAAAACAAAAAAGTTTTCTTGAAATAGAGCAATACTGTTTACAGATTGTTTTTTCTTCTATTGCTTGTTTTGTCAATGAAATTATTAATTATGTGCATTATACATTATATCAGCATGACAAAAATTAATTCTTGTAATTCTCTGGATAATGTAGGCTTCAGAGTTTCTAAAATTTTTGAGAAAGTCAGTATAAGTTTTATTTTCTATTTATTTTCTAAACCCTCTCATTATTATTTTCACTACATTTCCACATATAAGGATTTATATATATAATATATAATTCCACATATAAACATTACCTATGTTTTATTTATAAGAAGTTTAGCTTGTTATTAATTATCATTCATTGTGAATAATTTTTCTGATTTTTCCCCAAATAGTTATCAAATAAGTTCATTGATAAGCAATTTTAGACCATCAAGTTTTTAACTGTCTCATAAGTATTAAAAATATTCATCTTTTTTCCCTTTGAATAATCTGCTTAAAATGATGTGTAAAGTGTAAATACTATAATAGCTACATGGTATGATGGAAATAAGATTAAATTTGAAGTCAGATAATCTTGTCTCTTAATCTGGGGTCTTCAATTAATATCTAAATGAGCTTGATCATTCTTGTACTTCAGTTTCCTTATAAATGTAAATCCATATAAGATGGGAGTTCAGCTATATTATCCTTAAACTCTGTTTTAGATGAGACCTCTGTTTTCTTTTCTTTTGTCATTAATATATAGCTTTTAGCCTTTGTTCTCCATCTCTCAAATAGACTCTATGAGTTAATGTTTAAAGAAAATTATGAGGAAGTTCTTAAATTCAGTTCCTGAAGTGCGTTCCATCACTTAGCAAGACTAGTTGATTATTTGTCATTATTCAAACCAGTTTTGGTGAAGGACTCCTATAACCACAAATGTTTCTTAAAGCTTGGTGATTTCATGATTCCTTGAAATCTTAATTTTTATATGCAATATTTCCTTCACTTTTTTTGTTCTTGAAGTTACAGCAGGCTTTCTTCATTTTGTGATTTTTAACAGCACACATCTCGCTGGATTTCATAATACTCTTCCAAATTTTATTTCCCCAAATTTAATATTTGTTTAAGCCATGCTATGTTATACTACTCTCTACAATATTAAATCTAAGAAACTCACTCTGCCACTGAAAACCAGGTTTCCTATTAGTATACATACTCAATCAATTCAACCCTGCCAGAAAGCTGCAGACTTTAATATAGGATAGATTTTATTTCATGTGGAAAGCAACTACAATTTTAGAGAAACACGGCCATATTCAAAACATGGAGTAGAAAGGGTAGAAATGTTATCAAAAGAACAGGGATGGGATTTTGCCTCTGATACTCGTTCTGCATCTGTTCTATGAGAAAGTTATTTTACCTTCCTTACATAGTTGCTAGGAAAATTCAATGGATTTTGAAGCCCCATAGATAAATCTGAGTAGTTCTGGTTTATTAAGAAAATCTGTTGTACTTTACTTTGTAACTCAACCAATATTTAGGTATTCCATGATTTATGGTGTAAAACAATTTTTTTTTCTTTTTGTGCCTCCTTCTCTGTGTGACTGTCAGTGACTCTCTCTCTCTACTATCTAGTTTTCTCTGACCCTCCCACTCCCCCAACTCCTTTTGTCTGAGACTCAGAGAAAATTTTTGATGTGGACTTCCCCTTCTCTATACATGATCCTTTTCTATGTTTGACTTTTTCTGAAAATATCTGTATCTAATTATTACTTTCCCTATTTATTTCTCTGGCAAATGCATAGTACCTTCTTCCTTGTTATATCAGATTCAGGAGATTGACCAGAAAAATCTAGAAAAACACCTCATCTCCATAAAAACTACAATTTTTATTCACCTTGGTGAATTACCCTTTTTGGGGGGGGGGTTAATGAGAGACCAAAGGTATTTCACATAACAACTAAGAAGACAGATAAAGAGCTTTGTGAAATCCAAGTGTGCCATTTCTAAGGATAGCCTTTCCATCTCTTAAACCTCTACCTCATCATGAGCAAGCCAGAAGACCATCTCATCGAAGTCCCTAGAGACGTCCTTTTTTGCTCTCAATGTGTATCTGGCTGTATCTACTCTTTTTAGTGAATGAAACCATTCCCTACTCTTCTTTGTGCTTTTGTTCCTTGGTGTCTCATTTTAGGACACAGGTCTTCTATTTTATAAGTGAAATTGTATAATCATAAATAATTATTGAATTATTTAATACAAACATAGCTGAAGCTTTTGTGATAGTTTCCTCTAAGTCTCCAAGGAAGCCAAATGCATTTGGGAAAAAAAGGTTTCATTGTATAATAGAAAGTCTATATTTGAGATGATTCTATGAAGTAGTTTAAACAAGTTTTGCTTTCAATCATATGGCTTAAAAAAATCTAGTCCTTACTCTGAAATTGTCTAGTTTTATGAGCCTGACCAAGTTGCTTAACTATTCTAGTTCAGTTTCATATATATATATATATATATATATATATATTTGCGTGTGTATAAAGTTTCTTTATATGTATAAAATTTCTTTATACATATAGAAATGAAAAGTTTCTAGAAAAATAAACTACACACATATATAATAAAGAGGAGGAATATTGGGCAATTTCTAAATTTCCAGACTCCCTTGCTCTAATATTTTATGATGCTTTGGTTATCAATGATGATTTTTCCTGGGAACATTTTACATTATGAAGTATTTAAAACTAATTTTACTCATTTAATAACTAGTTTCTTTATTGTCATAATCCATCATGAGTTTTTTCAAATACTTTGGGTTTTTTGTGATTTGACCATTTCTTCTTCACTTTGAATTCTATATAGATAGTATTCATTTAAATTGACTCGTTGGTAATGAGAATGATCATACTAATTTTCAATAGTCCCTCCTAGGTCACAACTTCTTCCACGTTTCATTCTTTTCATTCCTCTGAGCTATATAATATCTTATTCCCTGTCAATCCATATGCTGGCTCTCAATAGTAGGATAGATGTTAATTTTCTCAAAACAGGAGGGACTGAGCAATTCTGACATTTATTTGGATAATCCAATCCTCCATTATGACTCAAAAGTATAGCATGTTCTTTTGTCAGTGTGATGGACCATGAAAAGAGATAACGAGAAAAGTCATTCACATTTTAAAAACAGTGAAATAACATCAAAGTAAGTATGGTCTGCTGATTTCTGTTACAAACATAGAAGTAACTAGGCTATTTTTTGAGAAAAAATTCACTTTTATAACCTTCATAAGGAGTCCATTGTTTGTATGTGAGGGTGAGTTATTTTTCCTAAATTATGATGTGTCTTGATCCTGTATAGTTTCTATATACTCTATGCAGGTCATTCAGTAATCTACACAAATAATAAAGTATAAAAAATTCAAAAGTCTGCCCATATGTCTTGTGGGCTTTAGGAAAGACATTCTCTACTGATGTAAATTTCACAGTACTTTAGTTGAATTTAAACTGAATCATTGATTGCAAAAAAATGTCCGAGTGTTATCTTTGGTATTAAGGAATTCTGTTATTTGAGTTTGTCTTCTGGCAATTACATAGTTTGTAGTACAATTTCAGAATTCCCTAATATTGGCTTCATAGGGCAAAGTGTCACATCAATTAAAATAAAACCCCTTTTCCTTTTAGCTAAACAGAGAGCTTTTGGCAACATAAAATGAGATGACTCCAAAGAAGCATCTGGACTATAGTTCCAGATGAATATTTTTCATTTCAAAATCTCTCTACCAAACCATTTATAGGGCAACTCATCACATAAACACCCTATGGCATCTTATAAAAGAAATCAATAACATTGCAAAAAAGAAGACAGATGCAATTTAGCCATATGCTACATTAAAAAGAAAAGAAAGGAACCTGAAATATTCCAAAAAAGAAAAGTACAGTGGATACTGTCATTAAATTGTTTTATATCATCATGTGTAAACATATATTGAAATCTCATCAGGCATAGGTAGAAAGTAAAATGTTTTATCTTGGACCCTACTAGAGGTATACTACTATCTCCTCAAGTTGTTTCATTCAAAGGAACTACTCCTTTTCTATCCAAAGAATATTCTTTATAAATGAAAGAAAGAAAAAAATTTAAAAATTACTATGAAGTAATGATAAAAAAAAGCTTTTGACTTAATCTAGAAATGAATGAGAATTTAGCAAGTTGTATGTCAAATATATGTTCAAATAGAAGCTCCCTAAAAACAAAACCCCTCCTAATTGTGATATTTAATAAATCTTAGATTTAGATTTAGCAGGGGTAGAGGAGTGAAGCAGTAGAGCTTTTTTTCCTTCCCTTCTTTTATTATATTTCCACATTCTTACAAAAAGTCTTATCTCCCTAAGCTTTCTATGGGACATTTTATAAACATTTCACCCTACTTTTAACCAAAACTCAGCAACAGTAGCCACTCTGTCTAATTCTCCACTTTCTTTGTCTTCCAAATAAAAATAAAAACAAACAAACAAAAAAACCCTTTTTTAACACTGTCAGTGATAGTACCAACAAATTATTATGTGTCCCTGTTTTTATATACTCCAATGAGATAATATCATGATCTTGTAAATTACAATTCCTTTAGAACTTAAGTAAGGACATATAGCTATTCTGATCTAAAAGTTCTCAAAAGGATGAATAGAAATATCCATAATAGATATTGAGCCAAAAGATAACAAAGTTGTCAGAATGGTGGCTATCCTCAGACTTTAGAAACTAAGGTGTCATATGCTTTGGGATAAAGACAGGGTACTAAATTCATAAATTGATTCAATATGGACTGGAGGATATGAGCATCAAATAATTACTTGTCCAAATTTCCTAGGCAGAACCTTCTGCCTAAACATACTTTTAATACCCCTTGTCTGGATTGCCAAACAGTAGTAGTTGACACCAATAGACTCTCGTTGATGTTATTTTCAATAATCACAGAATCCTTTTGAGGGGGATGTATCAACAAGCAGCTGATTCTGTATATCATTGTTGGCAAATTTCCACCACCTTTTGTACTTTTTCTGTGACTTAAAGTTGTCATCTAGCAATGTTAAATCCCTTTGCTATCCTCCAGAATCTAGTTTATGCCACCATAGTCCTATGCATACAGTTCATATCTTCTACACCTCTGTCATTTTATTGTGCCTTTTGGATGATCTCCCTTCTCTTCTTTCTAGACATGTCCATGTCATCTTCTGGGGCTAGCAGAAACCTGGCTGTGTGTGGAAAACAATGAAATTCTCTGTTACTTTCAGTACAAAATATTTTTGTTATATCTTTTATCCTTTCCTTCAGTGATGTTCATATCCATGAGTTGTCTGTAATTCATAATTTCTCACCTTCCAATATTCAATTAATTTCTTAGTTTTATCAATTCAATATACATAATATTATTGTGGCTATCTCTTTACTGCTTTATAAGCTGTTGTCATCTCTTAGCTTGATGACTTCATTTGATTTTTCTTTGATCATATACTGTTTCCAATTTTTCCCATTTCAAGTAAATTTCTCATCTGATGGACTACTTACAATTCTGAACTTATCTTTGGTGGAGGAAGATGATCTCAAAAATGCATACTCCCCAAAGGAAGTGAAGGATTGGAAGAAACATCATGGTGCATACCTTGTTAATGGAGTTTGGCTGGGAGCAAATGAAAAATCTATGTTACGTAAATCCCTATATTTCACCTTTTGCAATGCACTACACCAGAAAGGGCATTATGGAAGTCTGGGCATGGCAGATTCTATAAATAGGTATTGGAATGCAAGGGGCATATATGAAGTTGCTATGAGAGTTACACAGAGGTGCAAAATGTGTATGCATTACAACCAGACAATCACAAAAGTCCACAGTCTGGGAGGAAAACCTTTAGCTTACCCAGCATTTGAATGCTTACAAATTGATTACATCACAATGCCAAGGAGTCAAGGTTATAGATAGGCTTTAGTGATAGTGGATAGATTAACTAAATGGCCAGAAGCTTTTCCAGCAAAAGGTAACACCTCAGCTTTTGTGGTGAAAATCTT
>NC_058130.1:444920303-444962944 GCF_016433145.1 Gracilinanus agilis | reverse complement strand
TGGGGTTCCTCCGTTCGTCTGGACTTGTTTTTATGTCCCCTTGAGGAGTTTTGTGTGTTTCGGTCAGGAGAGGTTTAGAGCTGCTTCTTACTCTGCCGCCATCTTAACCCGGAAGCTGAAAATCTTACTGAGAGAATTAATACCTAGATTCTCTCTTCCATTACATATTGCATCAGATTCTGGGTCCCATTTCATGAATAAGGTTTTAGCTACAGTTTATGGAACATTAGGAATTAAGAGACATTTTAACTCAATATTTAGACCCCAATCGAACGGACAGATTGAACTAGTGAATAAATCTCTTAAAAATCTTGTAGCAAAATTATGTGCAGAATCTCACATGAAATGGGCTGATGCATTACCATTGGAACTTTTCCACCTAAGAAGCCAACCCAACAGCATAACACATATTTCGCCATTTGAAATGCTATATGGACATCCACCATTCCATGGCAAAGCACCTCAAAGCATTCACAAATTATCACACCTAGGTATGGAATGCAAACTCTACAAATATATCAAATTACTCAACCAACGATTAAATCAACTCCGCAAATTAGGCTTGATACATCAAAGAGTACCCTTTGATTTTAATCTACACAACTTCCAACCCGGAGATTATGTTTACACCAGAAACTTCACTAGTCTGTGTTAGAACACAAGTGGCTTGGACCTTACCAGATAATTCTAATTTCTCCAAGTACAATCAAAATTGAAGGAAAGGATCCTTGGTTCCATGTCACTCATGTCAAGCCAGCAAAAGACATGTCCCAACAACAACCAAAAGACCCAGAAACTATACAGCAGAAAGATCAACTAACACCAACCGATCAATCAAATAAATCCTCAGAAAATCCACAATCTATTCATGACACCATAGAGACAGAGCAGCAATCAGAACAACAATAAGAGCATGAATCAGAACCAGAAGTAGACCAGGAGCCAGTAAACAATCAGATATTACACCAAATTTTGTACCCAAATAATTATCCCAATCCCAATCACTTAGAAGAATCATTTGTAAATAATTATCACAATGGAAAAGAATCAACAAGAAGAAACACAACATTTGATTTGCAATCAATCCCAGATCTAGAAACTGATGACGACAAATGAATGAAAGCACAAAGACTTAATCACAAACTCTTTTGTTACCTATAATCATCTTTATTAAAATCAAAAGAAAAAGAAAAGAAAAATTATTCACATTTTATAGACATTTGAACTTTGTTCCTGACCCAAGTCAGAAGATGACAAGCTCGGGATATCATCAAACAACACAAGTGAGGCATTGCTGACTTTGCAGATCTTCATGAGGACAGCAAACCTGAGAACTACAAAAGACATCTGTGACTGAATACATCAATTGTAAGAAGGATATCCACACTGTGAAGAGGAACATCAGATCAGTGTTGGACACATGTATTTAAAAGAGATTACTTACACCCAACAGGATTCTCACTGCACACAACACTAGATTCCATCCAAGCAGTACATGCACATTGCAAAAGAATTCCCTTGGAGTAAGTATGTAACACATTATTACACAGATAAGTCACTAGACAACACATAAAACATTTTCCTGACTTCACATCTACATGTGAAACACTAAATTTACACTTAAGAGAGAAGAGTATGTCTGCCTTAGTACAGAATTTTCTCTTACTTTGGTTCAGACACCTTCTACTCAAATCACCTGACATTTCATGTAAATACGTAATTTTGCTTACTAACCCTTCGCAATAAGTTTTACTAACACACAAGGACAGTTTAGTTAGTTTAGTAAGTTAGTACAGGGACAGATTTTCCTAAATTTTCTTTGTAAATATTGTACATAGCATAAGTCTATGGTTTGACCAATAGACTTACAAATAAATATAGTCTTACTTATTCTTACTAAAATTTCTAAATAGGCATAAGTGTACTAACCTATTCATACCCTAACTTTAGCAAGTGAACTAAAATGTAGGTGCTTAGATTTCAAAATTTTTCCTTAGTTAATATTTTCTTGTTAGTTCATAAAATTAGATAGATGCATAGATAGAATTCATTACTTTGTTCTAGTTAACAAATGTTAGCCTTAAGAATGTTTGTGAATGTTTAAATTTACTTGGTTTTTCCTTTCTGTTCAAACATTTTTTTGCAAATTTAAAATCCCCATTCCTTTACTATGCTTTTACTATAACCCGTCTTAGTTTAGCTTAGTTTAGTTTTAGCATAGTTTAGGAGATAGCAACTTTTTTCTTATTTTGCAAACTTATTTAGGGATAAGAGCTTAGTTAGAATTTAGCTAGTATAAGAGTAGTAATCCCTTAGACTTTAGTAACTACTAAAATGTTGCTAGATGCAAATTTTAAAAATAAAAGGAGCATACTGTAGTACAGAGAGGGGGCACAACTGCTTTGCAGAATTCTTCTGTCAGTTAAGGAGGGAAAAAGTTCAGTTGGTCCTAGAACTTGTGGAGAGAGTCAGGGTCCATCTGAGCTCCTTCTTTAGATTGAAACCTGGCCTATATTTTGCAGCTTTTCTTTTAAAATTGTTAATTTAGCTAATTCCTTTGAATCTCCCTACCCTACCTTATTCCCACCTTCATTTTCCCTACCTTAATGTCTGAGAAGTTTGGAAAGGAGAGTAGATCTGAGAATCAGTTCAAATCTGTGATAGTTTAGTCAAACAGGGCTTACCCTTGTTACAAATTTACCTTATTGAATCATTGTATCCAGATTTCCTACCCCTTTTGGCTACAAACCCTCTCGGGCTGAAGTAGGCTGGTTCCTACTGTGTCTCACATTCCTGCCTCCCTTCCCCCACCTGAAGTTTCTCTAAGCAGCTGTTAGGGCTACCTTATATGCTCTACCTTGCCAATCTACCCTAGAAGACAATAAACCCTGTTTGTCTTTAATCAAAACCTTTTGGCTACTTCATTAGTTGATTAATAAGAGAGAGAGGAATAACATACTCTCTGGAGTTTGAAGGAAGCTGAAGGTATCCATTTTGGAGGAAGCGTAACTTCAACACTTCCTTCTAGTCCCTTCCTGTGAAACTGACTAGAAGCCTCAAGTCAGTTTCAAGCCATTCTTGGCTGGCTCTAACCTTGCTTTGTAAAGTGTCCCTTTTACTTGAAGGGCTCAGTCTGTTTCCCTTCAGTGTTTTGTCTCTAACCTGGGTCCCAGTCTGTGTTTCCCTGCTGTTATTGCCTGCCTTAGATTAACTCATCCCCTCCCTTGCAACTCTTGGTATCTCAGTGTTTATATTCCCTAAACTCAGACATTCCCTTATTTCTCCTACCACCTCAACTACCAATCTTCATCATTGTACCTTCCTCATCTACTATATTGCCTTAGGTATTCACAAACCCCATCCACAGTGCCTATCCTCTATTCCAACCAGCTACTACCTATAGCCTAATTCCCTTGATTACCTCCAGCCTTGGGTCCCTTGCCTTGCCTTATTCCTTATTCCAACCAGCTATTACTCCTAGCTTCAGTCCCTTATTACATCCTGCAAAAATCCCCTTATTACACTCCATTACTATATCTAAGATGCTTGTGTGAATTCAATTCCTGTTTTCAAACCTATGTATTATTAAATGGATAATTTAGAAAGAGAAATTATAATTGAGTCAATGTGCTTTCATCAAGCCAGTTCACACCTGACTTGTTTAATTTTCTTTTTTTAAACCCTGACCTTCTGTGTTGGAACCAACATTGTATATTGGTTCCAAGGAAGAAAAGTAGTAAGGACTAGGCAATGGGGTTAAGTGACTTGCTCAGGAAGTAGCTGAAGCCAGTTTTAAACCTGGAACTTCCTGTCTCTAGGCCTGGTTTTCAATCCACTGAGCCCCTTAGCTGCCCTCTTAATTTCCTTTTTAAGGGAGATGTTTTTAAAGACACTTTTACTTCTGATTTTTATATTTTTTTAAATATCTCTGTATCCTATATGTAAGAATTTTGTAAAATCTCCACATCATACTGCTAAAATATAGATACATGATAATTATAATAATATATCTTTAAAAACCCTGTACCTGCCATGACAAACCCAGGAGCTATATAATGACAACCGCAAAATATTTTCCCATAAATAAATTGAAACCTAAATAGCTGGAAAAGCATTAAATCCTCATTAATTGGCTGTCAATAGAATAAGAAAGACAATACTACTTAAGTTTATTTATATATTCAATACCATATCAATCAAACTACCCCAAATTATTTCATAGAGCTAGAAAAATAATAAAAAGATACACATGGAAGAATAAAAGAACTACAATATCAAGATAATTAATGGAAAAGAATCATGAAGGAAAATGTTTTAGTTTTACCATATTTCAAATTGTATTATAAAGGGGCAACCATCAGAATAATCTATTACCAGATGAGAAATAGTATCAATAGAATAGATGAGGCATTCAACATGTAGTAGTAAATTACATCAGTAAACCACAGTTTGACAATTCCAAAGATCCAAGAATTGGAACTCATGATTTGATAAAAACTGCTGGAAAAACTGGAAAACAATATGACAGAAATTATGTACAGAACAAAACATCACACCATATAAGGTAAATAAAAATCTACATATGATTTAGAAATAGAGGATGATATAAACAAATTAAGGGAACACAAAATTGTTTACTTGTCATACCTGTGGATAAGGGAAGAATTCAGTTCAAAATAAGATAGAGAGAACATTATGAGATGTAAAATAGAAAACATTAAATTAAAATGATTTCATACAAAAACATAATAAAAATTAGAAGGGAAATAACAATTTAGAAAAAAAATATTAATAAGTGTCTCTGACAAAGGTAACATTTCTTTAATATAAAGAGAACAGAATCAGATTCATGTGAATACAAACCATTCCCCAGTTGACAAATGGTCAAAAGATATAAATATTCAAATCCAGCCTTAGACACTTTCCAATTGTGTGACCATGGGCAAATCACTTGACCCCCATTGCCCACCCTTACCACTCTTCCACCTAGGAGCCAATACACAGAAGTTAAGGGTTTAAAAAAAAAGATATAAATAGGTAATTCTCAGGTGAATAAATTAAAACCATATTTATGTGAAAAAATACTCCAAATGACTATTAATTAGATAAATGCAAATTAAAACTAATGTGAGGTATAACCTCCTATCAGACTGGCTAATATGACACAAATGATAATGAGAAATGTTGAAGGGTATATGGAAAAAGTGGGTAACTAATACACTATTGGTGGAGTTGTAAATTGATACAACCATTCTCGAGAGCAATCTAGAACAATACACAAAGTGCCATAAAACTACTTATACCCTTTGATTGAATTATTAAGTAGATAGCCCAAAGAACTCAAAGATAGGGTAAAAGATCTTTTTTTATAAAAAAAAAATTATAGCTGCTCTTTTTGTGGTGATAACAAATGGAAAGAGAAAGGATACCCATTAGTTGGGGAATGGCTGAACAAATTGTGTTATGTAATTGTACGTATATAGATATAGATATAGATATATAAATACATATACACACATATATTTACATATATATATGATTATAAAATGTAATTAAAGTTCTTTCCATTTCGTGGAGGGTTTAACGTGATGCATAATAAATTTTGTTATATATCCTAAATTTTATTATGTGTACATCTTTATTGTTTGAGTTTCTTGAAAGCTAAGGATTATAAGTTCTTTTTTCTTATTCAATACTTCAATTTCTTTTCAAGTCAAGTCAAGAAAACACCAGGGATAAAAATAAAGGAGGAAAATCACTCCAAACCTTCAAGGTTCTTACAATATATTAAGAATGAAAACATGCCAACAACTATATAGTCAACAAGTATATATTAAGCTTCAACTATGTTCCAAGCACTGTTCTAAATCAGTGCTGGGAATACAAAGAAATGCAAAATAAAATTCTTGCTCTTGGAGAAGTCATAGTTTGATGGAGGAGACAATATACAATCAATCATATTCAAACAATATATATAAAAAATAAATTGGAGATACTAAATTTTGAAAAACAATTAGAATTATTGAAGGTTGGTAAACATTTATTGTATAAATGGATATTTTAGCTGAGATTTGAAGAAAATCAGTATAAACATGAGTCCTATGAGGAGATAATTCTCCTTGGGGCCCAGTCAGGGAAAATATGTAGACTCAAAAGACAAAGTTTCTTGTGCAAAGTTCAAGGTAGGAACAAAGTGTGGTGTTAATTAAAGAGTTTTCTATTCCAATCTCTTTGGTTACTCCAACTGTGAGCTAATCAAAATTTCCTTCTGTTCCTCTCAATTTTTTTGATGGAGTTGTTTTTTTTTTCATTTTGGCAACTTTATAAATAATTCCTTTAATTTTTTTCTGTTTATTTTATTGTCTTTCTATTCTGAACTTTTATTCTTTAATTCATTGTCTGGATATTTGTGTTAAATCTCTTTAGTTTAATTATGAAATTTAAGTTTCCGAAGAGTCAACTTTGAGTTTATTTTTAAAGTCTCCGTAATTGTTTTTATATTTTTCCTCCTGGCATCCCTTTTCTCTTACAACCTAACTCTTAGAAGTTGCAATTCAGGGCCAGCTGGGTAGCTCAGTGGATTGAGAGTCGGGCTTAGAGACAGGATGGTCCTAGGATCAAATCTGACCTCAGACACTTCCCAGCTGTGTGAACCTGGGCAAGTCACTTGACCGCCATTGTCCACCCTTACCACTCTTCCACCTAGGAGCCAATACACAGAAGTTAAGGGTTTAAAAAAAACTTTTAAAAAAAGAAGTTGCAAGTCTTACTGCCTGCCCTTTGATTCAGCCATACCACTGGAGGGTTTATACCCCAGAGAGATCAAAAGGAAAAAGACATATACGAAATATTTATAGCCTCGCTCTTTGTGGTGGCAAAATGGTGGAAAATGAGGGTATGTCCTTCGATTGGGGAATGGTTGAACAAATTGTGGTATCTGTTGGTGCTGGAATACTATTGTGCTTAAAGGAATAATGAATTGGAGGAATTCCATGTAAACTGGAATGACCTCCAGGAATTGATGCAGAGTGAAAAGAGCAGAGCCAGAACATTGTACACAGAGTCTGATAGACTGTGGTAAAATTGAATGTAATGAACTTCTCTACTAGCAGCAATGCAATGACCCAGGACAATTCTGAGGGACTTATGACAAAGAATTCTATTCACATCCAGAGAAAGAACTATGAGAACAGAAACACAGCAGAAAAACAGCTGCTTGATCACATGATTCATTGGGGATATGATTGGGGATGTAGACTAAATGATCACCCTAGTGCAAATATCAATAATATGGAAATACGTCTTGATCAATGACACATATAAAAACCAAGTGAAATTGCTTCTTGGCTATGGGAGGGGAGTGGGAGAAGGGGAGGGAAAGAAAATGAATCATTCTAACCATGGAAAAATATTCAAAATCAATTAATTAATTAAATAAACTAAAAAAAAGAAGAAGCAATTCTTGCTGGTTATAGAGAAGATAGAAGTATTGTCCCATGGTAATGATTTCTCTGTGTCTATGATCACTAAGTCCAATTCTACATCTTGCCAAAGGGATTTGGGGTGTTCAGGGAGAAAAAGCACTTCTTGTGGAAAGACTTGCTGAGTCCTTTTCAGGGCTACTTTCCTCCTCTGGTGTCTACCTGATGTGCAACTCTTACCTATTATACTTGCAAGAAGTAGTAGCAGGCATAGCAGTCACACTTCAAAAAAAAATTTTGGCAGGTAGGCTAAACCATATTGAGAATAACCAACAGCCTCCCAACACATCTGTGAGTTAAGAGGTTATATATCTCAAGGTTGTGAAGAATTCTTCTGAGGCAATGGGTATTTGAGAACAATTCTTTCCAAAGGTCATCAAATCAGCTAAAACAGGGGTCTTGAAGACGTTTAGCTTGGTCAGACATTGAAGAAGGTGACAAGGTCATCCATTGTATCCTAGGCTATCACTAGTTATCCTGGCTTTGTAGTAACACTGGACTTTGATGACTCTTGAAGAGAGAGTGAAGCTAACACTTTGTACAACTCGGCTTCATTTAAATACAATTTATGTCAAAACATCACTCAATGATGTTATTTGAAATATGAAGGATATATGAAGGACACAATCTCTTCCTTTACAAAATAAAATATACATTTACTTTCCATTTGTCTTGGAATGATCTAAGTAGCTCCATATCCTCCCATTCTTTTTTTTTTTTAATTTTTTTAAACCCTTGTACTTCGTATATTGTCTCATAGGTGGAAGAGTGGTAAGGGTGGGCAATGGGGGTCAAGTGACTTGCCCAGGGTCACACAGCTGGGAAGTGGCTGAGGCCGGGTTTGAACCTAGGACCTCCCATCTCTAGGCCTGACTGAGCTACCCAGCTGCCCCCCTCCCATTCTTCTGGAAGCAAATTGCTCCCAGGTGCTCTGTCTCCTTTTTGATGCAAGATATCAATGAAGACACAACACTCAGAAATATGTATCTCTTTCAGCTTCAAAAATGCTACATATATATGTATATATATATATATATATATGTGTATATATATATAGTATTTGTACTACATGTATAGTAATGTCCCCATGGTGCAAAATAGAATATTTATTTTTCTATGTACTAAGGTGGTTAAAAAAAACTAATATAAACTTAGATTTCACTGAGTTATATATGGTAGAGTTAGTGTCTTCTGAACATGTATGGTAAATTTGTGTTTAGTTTTACCATATTTTAGGAAATAAATAAATAAACGAACATATTTAGGAAATTTGAGATTTGAAGCTATTGAAGCTATTGAAGAAAGTGCCACACTAGGGGTGGAGAGTTTGAAAAACATGGAATTTGGAATCATAATTCTTAGAATTTTGTCACAACTCTTACACTGCTCATTTGAATGGCAACAAGCAAGTCACTTTCCTTCTCTGTACCTTACTTTCCTTAAATAGAAAATTAGGATGATTTAAATTACTTTTATTATAATAATAAATCATGTTATATATCAGTAAGAATCAGTATCAATAAAAGCATGTTGAACAGGCTGCCAGGAGAGTCTCTGTACTCTCCATTATTAGAGGTCTTTGAGTTGAGGCTGCATAACTATTTGTCAGCAAGTTCTACTGAGTTACAAGTTACATTACTGTTTCCCTCATTTGTAAAATGAGCTGGTGAAGGAAACGGAATACCACATTTCCAAGAAAACACCAAATGGGATCATGAAGAGTTGGATACGACTACAGCATTGGACTACAATAAAAACAAACACTGGAATCTCTCTCAGCTTTGAGATTATTTTCTTATAAGCTTTAAAATTTGGAATTTCACCCCAAGTATCCATTACCTCATTCCTTTAAATTTGTTATCAGTGTTGATCTAGGTAGCAACTCTTATCAAACAATAATCTTCAAGAGGCTAAACCAAGGGCCTGATATCCCTCAAAAGATTGCTTTTAAATAGAAAAGAGGGAATTAGGTGAAAGTTTTGAGCCAATGCAAATTATGTTTAATGCAGAATACTTTTACTTATTGAAAATGTTATTTAAAATTATATTCATTTTTGATTCAGATGTATAATTGATCTTGAAAAAGGCAAACATTAAACCAAACATGGGACCTTTTTGGAGACCAAGTAGCTACAAACAAATGAGAGAAAGACAGACAGATAGACACACAGACATAGAGAAAGACAGATTAGTTAGCATTTGTAAAGCTTTTGTACTAATAGTGACAGAAAACCACTTTCTATAATTAGTTCAAGTTACTACTCTCTTCTCCAGACAACTTTTTATGACTGGAAGAGATTGGGGATGTTCATTATTAGTTCTCCTTTTTCAAAAATCTGGAAAGTAATGTATCATTAAACATTTACATTACGAAGCTACTAATATTCTTCCTTTTTTTAATCTCAGATTCTCAGAATTTAAAAGGATAAACTAGTACTTTTGTGCTACTACTTAGTTTCTTATTTAGTTTAAAGAATTCTTTTTCTTCCTTTTTGTCTGAGATTTCCATTCGAAGGAGTTTTGCCACAACAATATTTTTCCATGCCCATGATATTCCATGAACATTTATTTTTGTATTTGAAAATAGATTTGCTTTTTTTCAGTAAAGTTAATATTTTAATAGGAGGTAAATAAGGTGTAATATGCAATCATTATAATATCTGTAAACAATGAATTGCCCTCAACAGATATGACAGGTAAAACAGGATATAGAGTATTTGAACAAGTGATTTAAAAGCCTGTTTATATTTTAATTGCTCCTTGGGACTCAATTTTGAAAACAGGCTGCATTGAGGGTATATTTAGAACCACTAAGAAATTTATATTCCATCCTTTCAAGCTGAATGAGAGTTTATGGGAAAGCATTATAGACTTAGTAAAAGTGCTTCTCAAGGCCAAAATTCTGAATTCTGAAAAAAATCTATTTAAGACAAAGCTTGTCATGTAGGATGAAACAGGAAAAATGAATTCAAGACATTTTTGATGCCACAAGAGAATCTATACTCAATTGTATTCAAATGAGCAATTGCTGATTTCATTATCCAAAATGAATTTGTAGGTTTTATGTGGTAATGCAATACTTTTCCCAAAGTGCTTTGAGGAATATTTTGTATCTCTAGATATCAGAGAATAGGTATCATCAAAACTCAAATAAAAAGATTTTATGAAGAGATATAAATGAAAATGATCCTTCCTTTTTGCCAGGTGTCTAGGAGACATTTTTATACTTTGCCTGAAGCTAATACATTATGCAGTTCCATTATCTTTGATGCCAACATCAACTAATCACAAATAAATTGATAACCAAATTCTAAACATTCATAATTTGTATATAACAATACTTTCCCAGTCTGGTAAATAAATGACTTCCTGATTTCTTGAGTTACAGTTTTCTTCCTCCATATCATACTGCCTTCTCAGTTCAAGTTTTGAATAGAAAACTACCATGCAGGAATGATAACATCCATTTTCACCTTAAGGAAATCATGAAAACTACTATAATAGCTTAAAAAAAAAGCCTTACCTTCCATTTTAGAATGAATACTGTGTACTTATTCCAAGGCAGTAGAATGGTAAGAGATAGACAATAGAAATTAAGGGACTTATCCAGGGTCATACAGTTAGAAAGTATCTAAGAGCAGATTATAACCCAGGATCTCCCATCTGTAGGCCTGGCTCTCAATTCACAAATTCACCACCTAGTTGCCCTCTGTAATAATTTTTAAATGTAATATTTATTTAAAAGCCGTTAGAAGCAGGGACAGTTCAATATACAATATTGACTATGTCAATAACAAAACCAACAGAAACCATATGATTATATGAGTGAAGAAAATTCTTTCAATAAAGTACAATACCCATACTCAGTAAAAACAAAAGAGAACATTGGAATAGATGGAACATTCTTCAAAATAATAAATAGCACCTAACTAAAACCACCAGCAAACATTATCTGTAATGGGGATAAACTAGAAACCTTCATGATAAAATCCAAAGTGAAGTAAGGATGCCACTATTATTCAATATTTTCCCTAAAATGCTTGCTATAAAAATAAGATACGAAGACAAAATGAAATGAATTAGAATTGATGAGGAAATAAAGCTATCACTCTGTAAATGTTATTATGGTTTACTTAGAGAATCCAACAGAATTAAGCAAAAAGTTAATGGAAACAATTGATAAATTTAGCAAAGTAGCAGAATATTAAAATAAGCCCACATAAATAATCAGCATTTCTCTCTTCTACTAAGAAAGCCCAACAGCAATGAAATCCCATTTAAAATAATGAAAGACAATATAAAATACCTGAGATATATGATCACAATTACAAAACATTCTTCACACAAATAAAGTGGCATTGATTATAAATGGCTTCTAAAAATTTTCCCATATTATTCATTTTTGCAAGTAAATGATCTTATTAAACCAAAAAACTCCAAAATATACCCAAATGAAAAAGTGATAAATCATATGAATTAATCTGCATTCCTACTCCAACAGTTCTTTCTCTGGAGGTGGATAGCACTCTTTTTCATAAGTCCCTCAGAATTGCTTTGGATATTATTGTTAGTAGCAAAGTCTATCATATTTGATTGTTCCACAATATAGCTGTTATTATGTCTAATGATATCCTGGTTCTGCTTATTTTACTCTGCATCAGTTCATGTAGGTCTTTCAAGCTCTTTCTGAAGTCATACTGTTCATCATTCCTTATAACACAATAGTATTTCATAACTATCATATACCACAATTTGTTCAGCCATTCCCCAAATGAGGGGCATCCTTTTAGTTTCCAATTTTTTACCAACCACAAAAAGCCAGCTATAAATATTTTTGTACAACAAGCCCTTTGTTATTTTTTTATCACATTGGGATAAAGACCTAATAGTGGTATTACTGGATGAAAAGATAGGCCTTTTATATCCCTTTGGGCATAATTCCAAATTGTCCTCCAGAATGGCTTGATGAGTTCACAAAACTACTAGCAATGCATTAGTGTCCTAATCTTGCCTCATCTCCTTCAATATTTATCATTTTCCTTTACTGTCATATTGTCCCATCTGATAGATGTGAGGTGGTACCTCAGAGTTGTTTTAATTTGCATTTCTCTAACCAAGAAAGATTTATAATATTTTTAAAAAATTATTGGTCACTTTAATTTCTTCATCATAAAACTTCCTATTTATATCTTTTGATCTAAATGGATTTTTTAAAAGAATATAGATAGTACAAGCAGAGATACTAAATGAGAGTCCATGGAAATGGTAATGACTGTTTTTTAATTATAGTGAAAATAATTTGCAGTGAAGGAGGTAGTATGAATGTAATATATATGAAAGTAGTAGAGAGAATGAATGAGAGAAAGAAAGAGAGGAAAAGAGAGTAGATAGAGGTTAAGATAGTGACAGTGTGAATAATCAGTGTGGGTAATCTTCTAGATAACATGGGAGATCTGGTTTTAGCAAAAATAATGGCAATCTCTTCATTAGAAATGGAAAGAAGTAGGCAATAGGGGGGATGATGCCAAAAAGAGATGAGAGAGGAGGACAGGGGTAATTCCATTGATAGACTAATTTTGGTGGCTGTATTAGGTGAGAAACTCAACTGAAAGAATGGAGAATTAAAGGGGAGGTCTTTCAGAGAAATGGAAGTTTGAAAAATCCACTTTGTCATGAGTGGGATGAAGAAGAATATTTGCTTCAGTGGAACCCTAGTGAGATTAGATCACATACATTTTTAGCAGATGCAATTAGCAGATTTTTGTGATTTTGTCTAAGTCTCGTCAGCTGCATGAATAGGAAAAAATGGGGTCAGTGGAAGGAGTAATCTAGAGCCAGAATTTGACAAAGTAAAATAATTGAAAAGGCAAGGGAAAAACAGATTCAAAAATATAGGATGATGTAGATTTGAAGTGCTGTACCAAGTGATAGAAATTGAGAAGGAAAAAGTAGATAAACAGAGAAAGGGTGATGATCTAAGTACATTGTGAGGGAAAAGAAGATTAGATATTATGTTTAAGAGGAAGAGTAGATTAAGTAGGAGTAAAATCAAGGCAGATATGGAAAGAAAAATATGATTAGAGAGATATCAGAAAGAAAGAAAATGGAGAAGTGAAAGTATTTATTAAACCTTACTATGTTCAGAAAAATAAGAGCCATTGATTAAAATTAATGTTTCATACATTGTTACCAAAAACAAAGATTTAGCTTCTGGGTTAAGATGGTGGCAGAGTAAAAAGCAGCACTTAACCTCTCCTAACCAAAACATACAGGACTCCTGAAGGGGACATAAAAACAAATCCAGATGAACGGAGGGACCCAACAACAGGGCGAAGCGTGGAAGGTACGTGGAATCGGGGCATTTCCATGCTATAAAGTGGTGAAACAGCTCTCACTAAATCGTGGGCTGAGCAACCCCACCCCCACCCCCACACCACCTACATTTCCAAGGCCAGCAAAAAAGAAGTAGAACAAGTTTGGGGCACCCATTGAGTCATTGGCAGCTCCAGGGCCTGCTCCTGAGAGCAGCAAGACTTAAGACACCAAAAGGCTAAAGAACTTGCATGGACTTTGAGCGCTGACACTGAGCTCAGGTGTGGGTGGAGGAGGACGCAGGTGTGAGCAAAGGCTCTGAAACCTTGAGTCGGGAACCAGTGCAGATGGGTATACACCTGTGGAAGCAGCTCCCTGAGACTTGTAAAGGAGCCTCCAGCAGAAGATCAAGCAAGGGGGACAACCAGGAGGCTTGACCTTGAGAATAACCAGACCTGAGACCTCAGGAGCCTAAAGAGCGCAGACAGACCCTGAGTGTGAGGATAAAGTTGAGAAGGGGCTGGGCTTAAAATGGTAACCCAGAATCAGGAAGCCCAGAAGAGAAAGATTAACAACAAGAAGAAGAAATCTTTAATACTCGACAACTTTTACACAGAGAAAATCCAGACAACAGAGCAAACAGAAGAGGAGAACAAACAAGCAATCACATCCAAACCCTCCCAAAATAATGAAAACTGGTCACAAGCTGTTGAAGAATTCAAATCTGAGATGACAAGAAAGTTGGAAAAATTTGGCTAGAGAAATGGGAAGTAGCTCAAAAGGAAATCAGGCAAGAAAATAACAGTTTAAAAGGGAGAATTTTGCAATTGGAAAGTGAGGCTAAGAACTCAAATGAACGGATAAGCAAATTGAACACCAGAAATGACCAGACTGAAAAGGAAAACCAAAAGATTATAGCTGAAAACCAGTCCCTAAAGGCTAGAATTGAGCAATTAGAAGCCAATGATCTCTCAAGACAACAAGAACAAATAACACAAAGTCAAAAGACTGATAAAATAGAAGGAAACATGAAATATCTCAATGAGAAAGTGACAGACCAAAAAAACCGGTCTAGAAGAAAAATTCTGAGAATCATTGGTCTTCCTGAAAAAGCAGAAATTAATAGAAATTTGGACTCCATACTAAAAGAAATTATTCAGCAAAATTTCCCTGAAGTTCTACAACAAGACGGCAATATAGACATTGAAAGGATCCATAGATCACCCTCTACACGAGACCTAGAAAAGACAATCCCCAGAAATATAATAGCCAAATTCAAGAGCCTCCAAGTAAAAGAAAACATTTTATAAGAAGCCAGAAAGAGACAATTCAGATATCAAGGAGCACCAATCAGGATCACACAGGATCTGGCAGCCTCCACGCTAAAAGACCACAAGGCTTGGAATATGATATTCAAAAAGGCAAGAGAACTTCATCTTCAACCACGGATCAACTACCCATCAAAACTGACTATATACTTCCAGGGGAAAGTATGGGCTTTCAACAAGATAGAAGATTTCCAAGTATAAGCACAGAAAAGACCAGGACTAAATGGAAAATTTGAAATCCAACCACAAAAATCAAGAGAAACATAAAAAGGTAAATAAGAAACAAAGGGGAAAGAAAGAAAACTCATATTTTTTTAAATATTTCTCTTTAAGGGCTTCAATAAGATCGAATTATCTGTATTTCTATGTGGAGAAATACTATGTATGATTCTCTGTAGTGAACTCTATTCACTATTATAACAATCAGAAGAATAATTCATAGGGAGAGGATGGAATACTAAATGGTCTAAGATGACATGGAGGGTGGGAAAGAGTAAGGTTAATAGTAGGGGACACCAAGAGAAACTTGACTGAATAAGAAAAATAGGATATTCTATTACAAACAAAGAGGGCATGGGAAGGGGAGGGGACAAATATTATAAGAAGGAGAGGAAGAGAGCATTAAGAGGTAATATTTAAACCTTACTCTCAGTGTAATCAACCCAGAGAGGGAAGAGTAGCTATATTATCCATTGGCATATAAAACTCTATCTAACCCTACTGAGAAAGTCAGAAGGAATAAAACAAGGGGAACAGGGGAGTGGGGAGGGCAAAAAAGGGAGGGGAGAAGAAGAGGTAGGGAATTTATTAGGCCTTTAAAAATAAAAAAGAGGGCAATAATAAGGGAGGGGGTAGAAAGGGAAGTTAATCAAGGGAGGGGATAAGGGTTACCAGCTTAAAGCAAACCACTGGTTTAAAAGGAAATAGTGTAAGAAGAAGGAGTAGAAATAGGGGAGGAAACAAAAATGTCAGAGAATGCACAACTGATAATTATAACTCTGAATGTGAATGGGATGAACTCACTCATAAAATGTAAGTAAATTGCAGAGTTCATTAGAAACCCAAATCCTACCATATGTAGTCTACAAGAAACACATATGAGGTGGGTGGACATACACAAGTTTAAGGTTAAGGGCTAGAGCAAAATATTTTGGGCATCAAATGAGAAAAAGAAGGCAGGAGTGGCCATTATGATTTCTGACAAAGCCAAAGTAAAAATAGATATGATTAAAAAAGACAGGGAAGGTCATTACATCCTTATTAAAGGCAGTATAGACAATGAGGAAATAACAGTGCTCTATATCTATGCAACAAATAGCACAGCATCCAAATTCGTAAGGGAGAAACTGGTAGAGATCAAGAAGGAAATAGATAGTAAAACCATAATAGTGAGAGATCTAAATATTCCTCTTTCAGATCTAGATAAATCAAACCAAAAATTAAATAAGAAAGAGGTAAGAGAGGTGAATGAAACCCTAGAAAAATTAGATTTAATTTATATGTGGAGAAAAATGAATAGGGACAAAAAGGAATACACCTTCTTTTCAGCTGCACATGGTACATTCACAAAGATTGACAATGTAATAGGGCATAGAAACACTGCAAACAAATGCAAAAGAGCAGAAATAATAAATGTAACCTTCTCAGATCATAATGCAATAAAAATAATAATTAGTAAGGGCACCTGGACAGGCAAATCAAAAACTAATTGGAAATTAAATAATATGATTCTCCAAAACCAGTTAGTCAAAGAAGAAATCATAAAAACAATCAACAATTTCATTGAAGAGAATGACAATGATGAGACATCCTACCAAACTCTGTGGGATGCAGCCAAGACAGTACTCAGGGGGAAATTTATATCCTTGAGTGCATATATTAACAAATTAGTGAAGGCAAAAATTAGCAAATTGGGCATGCAACTTAAAAAACTAGAAAGCGAGCAAATTAAAATTCCCCAGATAAAAATTAAATTAGAAATACTAAAAATCAAGGGAGAAATTAATAAAATCAAAAGTAAAAGAACTATTGAATTAATAAATAAGACTAGAAATTAGTATTTTGAAAAAACAGATAAAATAGACATAGTACTGGTCAATCTAATGAAAAAAGGAAAGAAGAAAACTAAGTTGACAATATCAAAGATGGAAAGGGAGACCTCACCTCTAATGAAGGGGAAATTAAGGCAATCATTAAAAACTATTTTGCCCAATTATATGGCAATAAATATAACAATCTAGGAGATGTGGATGAATATTTACAAAAATATAAATTGCCTAGATTGACAGCAGAAGAAATAGAATACCTAAATAATCCCATATCAGAAAAAGAAATTGAACAAGCCATCAAAGAACTCCCTAAGAAAAAATTGCCAGGGCCTGATGGATTCACAGGTGAATTCTATCAGACATTCAAAGAGCAACTAATCCCAATACTATTCACATTATTTGATATGATAAGCAAAGAAGGAGTCCTACCAAATTCCTTTTATGACACAAATATGATACTGATTCCAAAGCCAGGTAGATCAAAAACAGAAAAAGAAAACTACAGACCAATCTCCCTAATGAATATAGATTCAAAAATCTTAAATAGAATACTAGCAAAGAGACTCCAGCAAGTAATCAAGAAGATCATCCACCATGATCAGGTGGGATTTATGCCAGGAATGCAAGGATGGTTCAATGTTAGAAAAACCATCCACATAATTGACCATATCAACAATCTAACAAACAAAAATCACATGATTATTTCAATAGATGCTGAAAAAACCTTTGACAAAATACAGCATCCATTCCTATTAAAAACACTGAAAAGTATAGGAATAGAAGGACCTTTCCTAAAAATAATAAACAGTATATACCTAAAAAAATCAACAAGCATCATATACAATGGGGATAAATTAGAAGCCTTCCCAATAAGATCAGGAGTGAAACAAGGATGCCCATTATCACCTCTATTATTCAACATAGTACTAGAAACACTAGCAGTAGCAGTAGTAGTAGTAGAGAAGAAAAAGAAATTGAATGTATCAAAATTGGCAATGAGGAGACTAAGGTATCACTCTTTGCAGATGATATGATGGTCTACTTAAAAAATCCCAGAGAATCAACTAAGAAGCTTGTAGAAATAATCAACAACTTTAGCAGAGTTGCAGGATACAAAATAAATGCACATAAATCATCAGCATTTCTATATATTTCCAACACATTAGAGCAGCAAGAGGTAGAAAGAGAAACACCATTTAAAATCATCCTAGACAATATAAAATACTTAGGAATCTATCTACCAAAAAAACCACAGGAATTATATGAAAACCACTACAAAACACTTTCCAAACAAATAATACTAGATCTAAACAATTGGAAAACCATTGATTGCTCATGGGTAGGACGAGCTAACATAATAAAAATGACCATTCTACCCAAATTAATTTACCTATTTAGCGCCATACCTATCAAACTACCAAAAAACTTCTTTACTGAATTGGGAAAAACTATAACAAATTTCATTTGGAATAACAAAAGATCAAGAATATCAAGGGAAATAATGAAAAAAAATGTGAAGGAAGGGGGCCTAGCAGTACCAGATATTAAACTATACTATAAAGCAGCAGTCATCAAAACAATATGGTATTGGCTAAATCTACTATTTGACAAAAACTGCTGGGAAATTTGGAAAACAGTATGGGAGAAATTAAGTTTAGATCAACATCTCACACCCTACACCAAGATAAATTCAGAATGGGTGAATGACTTGAATATAAAGAGGGAAACTATAAATAAGTTAAGTGAACACAAAATAGTATACTTGTCAGTTCTCTGGGAAAGGAAAGACTTTAAAACCAAGCAAGAGTTAGAGAAAATTACAAAATGTAAATTAAATGGTTTTGGTTATAGTAAACTAAAAAGCTTTTGTACAAACAAAAACAATGTAGTCAAAATCAGTAGGGAAACAACAAATTGGGAAAAAATCTTTATAACAAAAAACTCTGACAGGGGTCTAATTACTCAAATATACAAGGAATTAAAACAATTGTATAAAAAAATCAAGCCATTCCCCAATTGATAAATGGGCAAGAGACATGAGTAGGCAATTTTCAGGTAAAGAAATCAAAAGTATCAATAAGCACATGAGAAAGTGTTCTAAATCTCTAATAATTAGAGAAATGCAAATCAAACAACTCTGAGGTATCACCTCACACCTAGCAGATTGGCTAAAATGAAAGAAGGGGAGAGTAATGAATGCTGGAGGGGATGTGGCAAATTTGGGACCTTAATGCATTGCTGGTGGAGTTGTGAACTGATCCAACCATTCTGGCTGGCAATTTGGAACTATGCTCAAAGGGCTATAAAAGAATGCCTGCCCTTTGATCCAGCCATACCATTGTTGGGTTTGTACTCCAAAGAGATTATAGATAAACAGACTTGTACAAAAATATTTATAGCTGCACTTTTTGTGGTGGCAAAAAACTGGAAAATGAGGGTATGACCTTCAATTGGGGAATGGCTGAACAAATTGTGGTATATGCTGGTGATGGAATACTATTGTGCTCAAAGGAATAATAAACTGGAGGAGTTCCAGGTGAACTGGAAAGACCTCCAGGAACTGATGCAGAGCAAAAGGAGCAGAGCCAGAAGAATATTGTACACAGAGACTGATATACTATGGTAAAATTGAATGCAATGGACTTCCGTACCAGCAGCAATGCAATGACACAGGACAGCTCTGAGGGATTTATGGTAAAGAATGCTACCCACACTCAGAGGAAGAATTGCAGGAGAGGAAACATAAAAGAAAAATAACTGCTTGAACGCATGGGTTGAGGTAGACATGATTGGGGATGTAGACTCGAAACTACCACACCAATGTAACTATTAACAATTTGGAAATAGGTCTTGATCAATGACACATGTTAAAACCAATGGAAATGTGCATTGGCCATGGATGGGGGAAGTGCGGGGGGTAAAGGGGAAAGTAGGAGCATGAATCATGTAACCCTGTTAAAAATGAATATTAATAAATGCTTAAAAAAACAAATATTTAGTTATATCAAGTTATTATAATTTTTTCAAGGAAACATAGTGGGCATCTATTTTAATATCCTATCATAAATATGAATTATCTCCATAATATTTTAAACCCTAACTTCTGTTTCAGAATCAATACTAAGTATTGTTTTCAAAGCAGAAGAGAAGTAAAGGCTAGATAATGGGGGGTAAGTGACTTTTACAAGGTCACACAACTAGGAAGTGTCTGCTATCAGATCTGAACCAAGCCTGGCTCTCAATCCACTGAGCTGCCCCTTCCTCCACAACATTTGTAAAAGTCATTTTACTGGTTTCTCTTAATTACTTATGTCAGGAAATATTCTAGAATTGAAAGCATGTTGAGTATCCTAGTTTGACTGGAAATACAGAGAAAGCAGTATATAGGTCCTCCTGATATAGGATGATATCTTATTATGGAGACCCTTTAATGTAACTGCAGGGGAGAAAAAGTTATACAAAATGAGGTTTTGAAGACTCAATTACAAATTAATACATCTGTAAAAGGGATATCTGTATCTCTTTATCTAAATATATTTACCTTTATGGTTAGATAGACAATCAGTGAATACAGAGTTTTTAAAGGATTAAAAAAAAAAGTTGCCATAGCTCTAAAGATGGAATAGAAATAACCAGAGAAACATTATAGAGGGACCAAAAGTTACAGATGGAATTAAAAACAAGGAAGAATGTAATCTGAGACATATTTAGGAATATGTGCTTTTATATTTGGAAAACACATGCTTTCAATGATCCTAAGAAGCTTTCTATTGGCAAGGCCTACCTTAAAATATCATTTAATCACAGAACAAAGTCAATGCTGAAGAAACTAAAGATCAATTCAATTAATCAAAAAAGATTTATTAGGAGTCTACTATCAGCCAGGAAATAAGTAGAAACATATAAAGTACAATGTCATTCTTACTCATGAAGAATTTCCATGTAAATAATGAAGTTAATAAATACACAAATAATATTCAGGATAAATAAAAGTTAACTATTGGAAATGTATACAAATTATGGATTATAAAAGGGTGTCTCATAGACATTTAGGAAGCTGATATGGACTTTAAGAAAACTCATACCAGGTTATTACTTTTACTTTTATATAAATCAATTAGAATTATAATTAGATCAGAAGAATTACATGGCAAAATAATATTTGTACTTAAGCAATAATATTGAGAAAATTTCTCATAATATTAGCTTTCTCAAAATAGTAAGACAGAGACAGGTAGACTAATTAATAATAAAGTGTGAAAGTGGTTGAATGATCTTGTCCAAAAAGTTTTCATCATTTAACTAATGACAGCCTAAAAGGAGATTTGGGATAGAACATCACATTTGTAAATATGTTAATCTTTATTCCAGTATAATTAGCAGTTAAGTTAATAAAGTAGATAAAGTTTTGAGATACCTAGTTGTACTTGCATCACTCAGAATTCATTTCCATCACCTATCTTTTGGCACATTTTAATTTATCTATTTCCCTTTTTTAAAGTTGGCATGAAAAATACTGATAGTAATAAAGTTGAATGGAGGAAGGCATAATATGAATACAATTACATAAGTATGACTATATGGACTTCTTCAAAGAATGTCAATATTGCACATGTAAACTATTCTCTGAGGCTCATTTCTTAGATCATTCACAAGTATGTCCTGACAAATTTACCCCAAGAAATGACAGCCTTTTCTGACCTACTCTTCATCAAGCCTGGCCAATAGTATTTTATCCCCCAAATTAGAGTGAAGTTAGGTACCTGAATGATAATGAAGGTCAGATTTAACTATAGTGTCTTCCAATATTCTGAAAATGCTACATTCTACTTCTGAGGGAGTTGAAATAACAGGGAATGGACATACTTTGGAAAAGGCTATGGAGCACATGTAGTCTTTCTGTAACTGATTAATCAATGTTGAGAAGAGGTAGCCACGAAGGCTTATCCCTTTCAAATGCTTTTTCTTTCATTACTTTTGGGGGAACTCTGAATATTTCGCTCAATAACTAGTAAAAGATATTGAAGCTTACAACCTGGAGGATTCAGAAGGTCTAGATCTATGATGATGAACTTATGGCACATATGCCAAAAAGAGCACACAGAACCCTCACTGTGGGCACATCTTCAGTCACCTGCGAGAGTTCATTACTAGAAAGCCGGAAGGATTCAGGAAGGAGCAGCTATTCCCCTCTCCATCTCCATGCCCCTGAGGACATTCCTCACTTCTGTTGCCCCTCTGTCCAGCAGCTCAATGGGAGAGCTTCTTTCCTCCCCTATCTAGGGTAAGGGAGGGCAGAGGACAAGAAGGATTGGTGAGGTGTGGCACTCGTTCTTGGCAGGAGGAAGGGATGGCACTCTGTCTCTAAAAAGTTCACCGTCACTAGTCTAGAGCATGCCTTAAGTTTAGGTTTTCAGTCAGAGTGGCATTGACATCTCCAATTTTTAATGAAAGTGGCATGTTCCTTGGAATTCCAATATTCCAAAGTGCATGTTTGCAGCTAGAAAAACATCTATCTTCAGAGGAACAAGGAGTGATCTTCAGTAATAATTTTCAGGTCTCCAAATTAGCAGCATGTGAGTCTAGGACTTGTATGATATCAGTGCTATTATGAACAACATGGTTGCTAGATGTTATGCAGAAATTAAGCTTTGTTGAGCTTACTCTCTTAGCATACTGTAGTGGTAGAGAGGAGAAGCAGTGGGGAGAATGTTTATACATTGTTTTTGAATTATCTTTGAAGGAAATTTCCAAACATCGTACCCAATGTTAAGTGATTAATTTGAGCTTCAGCATTAGTTATTAGCCACTACAAAAGTGGAGAGGGTACACACGCTGGGAATTTAGTTGATGGTATTAGAGAATAGACACTCCACACATCCTGCAGAATTCTCTAACATTCTGAAGAAGTTGCCAGCCTGGTTCTGGGACAGAAAGCCAAAGAATGCACAGTATAATTGGTAAATAACAGGTTTTATAAAGCCTTTAGACTCTTAAGCCAATTAAATGATCAAGAAGATAACAATAACATTTAAGAAGAAAATAAAAACAATAACACAATTTGAATGAGGACAGAAGCTTGGAATATTACTCTGGACATGCATCCATAGGTCACCTAAGCAGTAGTTTGGCTGGAACATAGAGCTTGTAAATTGAAGTAATGAAAAATAGTGATGGAAGAGCAGACAAATTAGTCTCTATAAATTCTTAATTCTTGCATAAAATGTCAGTTTTATTGTTTAGATGACACAGAGTCACAGGAAGTTTTGGTCAGAGGACTTACATATTTAGATTGATAGTGGCACGTAGTATACAGTGAAACTGGAGAAAACCTGAGAACATGGAGAGGTAAGGAGATTAATTAAAAGACTGCTCAAGATAAGAGGTTATGAGGGCCTAAGGAAATGGCTATGTGTAGGAAAAAGAATTAAATCTGTTTTTTGTTTAAGGGTGCTATTTTAACTATTTTCCTTTGTTTTAATAGAGGCTTCAATTTAGCTCATGAGAGGAAGTATTATTTATAAAAATGAGAGCTGCATAGACAAAAATTTACAATAAAATATGAAAATGCAGGGTTAGGTCTGGGAAATATTGTTGCAGTAGAATAATTAGTATATGATGACATATTGAAAGTCATACATCACCATTAGGATTCTTTTAAATGCTTGTCTACCTGGATTTTAAATGTTTTTTGTAGAACGACCTTCAATGGAAAACTTGATTGTAGTCTACTGAATTAATTCAGCATAGCCAGAATAAAATTCTGCTTTTCTGCCTATAGATTGATACATAATTATTATTCTGGACACAGTTTTGAACTTTATTTAATCACATTCTTTTGTTGTACCTTCTTCTGGTTCTCCACACTCCATCCTTTACACACACACACACACACACACACACACACACACACACACACACACACACACACACACACACACACACTGCTAAAATGGAACAGAAACCAAATCTAGCCTTGAAAGCATAAGCTTTACCTTGAAAGATGGGATGAAGATTTCTGTAGTTGTTAAATCCCAGACAGCACTGAATTCTGCCTAATTGGAAAAAGCCCTCTGGTGTGATAAATGTGGTCATTAATTTAATATCTGGCTCCATTGAAACCACTTACAGTCAGTTTTGAAGTTAAAAGTATTAAGGATAAAAGCTTCTACCAAGCAATCACAGATTTCCTGTATGATAGGAATGGGCTATGAATTTGAGAACATTCTACCTTTGTAACCTTTAAAGTCTACACAGAATTCAGAAGGCAAAACTAGGAATATATTACATAAATATGGCACTTCAGGGCTAGGGAACTTTATAGGCACTTATATATCATAATATAATTCCCAATCATTGATAGAATACTACCATATTAAATAATGTTTATTATATAGTCATATCTTGGGAGCTCTAGACCATGACCACATTAGCCATTTTATTTATAATCTTCATTTGGCTTTGGGAAATTCAATCTTCCCTTCATGACAAGATGACTGTTGCCTGAAAGTGGGATTTACAAAGCGATCTCAGTAAATTCTTCAATTAAGATTTTATTCAATCTTTGCTTCACTAATTCATTCATCCATCCATATCAACAATACAAAATGCTATATTTAAAAGAAGGTACTCAAATGCCCAGCTGGGTAATATTCAGTATCTTTTAATTTGTTTTGATTTTTTGTACTTAGCACTTATTTTAAAAAATTCTGACAATACTGGCAATAAGTCTATTGAACATCAGGCAGCCTTGTGAAAGAAATAAGGCAGTGTAAGTATCCCTTCCATATCACAAGGGTTAGTATCTTGGCACCCCATGATCTGGTCCACATAAATTTTTGGTCCTCCATTCATACTAGAGAAGAGGTCTGAATTTTTTTTCTTTTATTGGGTATTTACAATACTTTATGTGCATTTTTATTATATTAAATTTTTAAAGATATCTTTACATTTCCAGCCTTTGTGTGTCATCTTCTGGGCTTTTCAGTCTTTTTTGAAAACTTTAACTTTTTTATTTTAACTTTAAAGAAGAAATTTTGCATAGGAATGAAATTAAAAGAGGAAATGACTTGGTATTACATAATACTATACTTTCAGTTTGTACATTTTTGAGTTTCAAAACTTTTTTCTGTGTCATCCACTGGCTGTTGCATATTGCTTGCATCTTCCAAAAAATTCCCCCCAAATTCTGCATTAGTTTCTTTACTCACATGAAATTTATTAAAACTTCAGAGGGGAAAGTCATGATGTAGAAGGGATACACGCCTTTTGATTTCCCTGATAATATTTTTAGGTTTTCCTAATTATAACATTCATGTCAACATTAGCAAAGGAGTGGTCCTCTAAATAGGACTTCTTGGATAGGCATATAATAATATGATATTATACAGTTTGTTAGAATAGGACTCAATATAATATATCTTTCTTAAAGCACACTTCAAATTACTGAAGTGACATCACATTCTCAGTATTAAAAGTCCTTATAACGAATTTATAGTACATTACAGAGCATATGTGTAAATTAACAGGACGAGATATAGTTTTGACCTGAGATTTCATTGGTAGAGAAGATTCACAGTTGAGGAAGCCCCCTCCACCAATGCAGGTCAATACTTTCTCTTCAACAAATAATCTTAGAGACTTGATTGGAGAATAAGAGATTGAATCCCTTGTTCAGCCTCACGAAGCAAAGGATATGTCAAAGTGGAACCTCATCTTAGCTCTACCTGACTTCCCAATTCATTATTTCATACTGTCTAAATGACTATAAAAACTTGGACGTAAAATATTATTAAAATTAGAGCATTATAAAATATTCTGAGACAAACTCTTTATGTAGTTTGAATAGAAGGGAAAAACAAAGAAAAAACTTTAAAAAGAAGATTAAACATTCATAAAGAAAATTATGGTTCCAATTCTGGTTTTCTACTAAGATAGCTTTATGATCTTCACAAGTCAATAGATCTTTCCAAGCTTCACTTTCATTATGTAAAAAGTCAGGCAGTCCAACTGCATTGGTTCTAAGCTACCTTCCTTCTTTCCAATGTGTGATTCTCTGAAGGAAAAAGTCAATCTATGAAATAAAAGACAAAACAACTCAGAATAGCAAGAGTTAGGCATATTTAGAAATTAGGCTCATATTCAGCATTTGAGATATGAGACTCAATTTAGTTGGCATCAAGCCATGTGGATAGTGTAATAGCATCCTTAAGTATATACCTGGGTTATCCCATAAATTATCAGGAATAATAATGTAATTTATAATCATACTTGTGTACTTAGAGTTTTACTTAATCTAATTTCAAGCACATAAAATCCTAAAACTTCCAAATGCTTTTCATATATATTGTTGTCTAGTCACCCTTTCCCAATCTTATCCTCATGCAGTTGGTGTTTTGAACCCATTTATAGAACTTTATATTTATCCGTACTCATTTTCTTCTTAATAAATTCTTTTTAATGTTCCAGTCAACATGTTCTCAGATCCTGAGTCTGTCATCCAATATCTTAACTACTATTCACAGCGTTATATTTTGTTTCTTTTCAAAGGATGACATACATATCTTCATCCATTTCATTAATAGAAGTGCTGTTCAGCAGAAAGTCAGTGCCAGATCACTGAGGCAAACATATTCTTTCCATTTTTATACCTTATTAATGACTATTCTTTGTTCAATTTATTCATCCACTTCAAAATACACCTAATTGGTTGAATGTAATAAAGTGATGATTTGTGAGAGAAGGCAGAACTGATTTCTGAGTCAGTATAGCTTTTTCAAGAATGGGGTATGTTAAAATAATCACTTTACTTTTATTTTTATCAATATTATCAAATTGGTAGATTAAGGGAATACCGTAAACATATTTGGATTTCAGCAAAGTCTATAACCAGGCTTCTCATGTTATCCTTTTGGACAAGATAAAAATGTTGAATGGATGATACTTCAGTAAGGCAGATTAAATAGGTCTTGAGTGAGTGGTCAAAAATTATTATTAATTTATATTAACACAGAGGTTGCATTCTGATAGAGTGATCA
The DNA here is from genome assembly GCF_016433145.1 of Gracilinanus agilis. NCBI lineage: Eukaryota > Metazoa > Chordata > Mammalia > Didelphimorphia > Didelphidae > Gracilinanus > Gracilinanus agilis. Next base: position 444,935,738 of record NC_058130.1, on the reverse strand, counting down.
TGGGATCTGAACTTGATCCTGTTCTATTGAATATGTTTGGCATTAACTTGAAAGAGCAGAGATAAAATATTTATCAATTTAAAAGATGAAACAAACCTGAGAGGAATGGCTAAATGAATGAATTAATGAGCATAGTAAACAGATTCTGACAACCTAACCAACATGCCCAAAATGTAAAAAAGATTTAATTTAATAGGGATCAATAAAAAGAAATAAACTAGTTCTACAACTATCTGATTACTTTCTCAGTTATTGTATATTAATTTTAATCTTTACACTCCCACCATACATATCTTTTGTTCCTCTTCACATTGTTAAATATAACTGGAGGAAATCACAAGATTGTGTTGAGTGGATCTACTATAAATTTATGATACCTAATCTCAACTAGGCCTTTATTAAAGCAAACAAATAATTATGATCTTAATTAATCTACTATGACACTCTCTACAGTAGCAATCTCTCCTCACTTCTTTCATGGCATCTACTCCTCCACTGTTTTAGCTCAGGACCTAGTATAATACATTACCAACAATTTACAAGCAATTTGCCAACCCTAACCATTCTTCCTTCTTCCTTTTCCCATATCTTCCTGACATTGTCCCTCACCATATCTCCCTTTAATCCAATTTCTGATGATGATGTGAGGTTTCTTCTTGAAAACACCAACCATCTACATATTTTCTCCCATTTTCTAAAATTAATTCCCTGGGTCATTATGCCCATTCTTGCTCTAATATTCAATCTCTCCTTTATTGAATTTTTCCTTGTTACTTACAAGTAATATAAAGTCTACCCTATTCCTTAAGATGACTACTCTATTTAATCATGTCTTTTTCATTATTATCATGAAAAAGCCATTTATAATCAGTTCCTCTAGGTCATCTCCTTTCATTCTCTCCTAAATTCTCTGTAGTCTCCTTTTCTTCATTCAACTGAAATTCCCCAATGATTTCCTTTTTTTAAAACCCTGACTTTTCCTCATAGAATCAATACTAAGTATGATTCTAAAGCAGAAGATTGGTAAGGACTAGCCAATAAGGGTTAAGTGATTTGCTCAGAGTCACACAGTTAGGAATTGTCTAAGGCCTGATTTGAATTTGGGATGTCCTGTCTTTAGGCCTGGCTTTCTAACTATTGAGTCACCTAGTTGCTTCCTCATTGCTTTTTGAAGTGCTAATCTAGTAAGCCCTTTGTTATCATCTTTCTTGATCTCTTAATAGAATTTAAAATTGCTAACCAATCTTTTTCCTGGGCCTGTTCCTAAATTCCCATGTTTCTACTCTCTTCTAATTATCTTCTTATTTATATGACCTTTTCTTAATTTCCTTTGATACTTTATTTTCTGCATGGTGTCAACTTACCATAGTTGCCTCCTGAAACTCTCTTCTCCTTATATATTACCTTTATTGGTAGTCCTATTAACTCCTTTGAATTCAGTAATCCTCTGTATGAGTATGATTACCAGCTTGATTTATTCAGGCAGATTAATCTCTCTCCTGACTTCCAGTGCCCCCTCATAAATTGACTATTGATGAACATTTCCAAATGAATGTATTGTAGGCATTTTCAAATAAATACATGCATAATAATAATTAACAATAACTAATATTTTGGTACTATTTTATAGTTTGCAAAGTGCGCTATATATTATTTTATCCTCACTTGTAAACACTCTATGACAGGTAGATGTCAAATGACTCACCCAGGGTAGCATACTACTTAGTACCTAAAGTTGTTATGTTGATCTTAACAGAGATATTTAGGAAGCTGGAGAGATGGCCAGATATCTGTAGCAGCTGAACTCTTTCCTCCCCCACTGACAAGCTTGAGTGAGAAGGGAGGAGCTCAATCTAGCTCAGTGCTCCTTTATCCCCCCTCCCAACAAGCAGTTAGAAATTAGTTGGAAATGGAGGCAGGACTGATGAGTTCTGGCAAGGCTCAGCAAGGAAGTTCACTAATGATGTTGTCTTTCCTCAATCTATTTCCCCACAGGTTTGACTAGGGAAGATAGGAGAAGCTTGAGATCAAGTAGCTATCAGGGACAGAACCAGGATCTGACTTGTTGGGCTGGCAACTGAAAGGAACCAAGCTTTATGGAGGAAGTGAGTATTCCCAAAATACTTCAAATATGAAGTTTTACTGATAAAAGAGGAAGGGGAAGGAAGGGAGGTTTTTCAAAGATTAGGATAAGATCTGGGAAGCCCTGAACTGTTAGGTAGAAACAGCCCCTCCCCCCTCAGGAGAGAGTGGCAAACTTTATAACTAGCTTGCCCTCAGAGCCTATAATTATCACTTATAATATCTAAAATAACTAAATGGTAACAAAAATGCTATTGCAGGAAAGGTCTAATTCAGCTAAGCAACCTAGGAGTACTGAATAACTTAAATGACTTTTGCCACAAGCCACCAAAGCTATCCAGAACTGGGCTCAGCAAACAGAGTGACCTGCTCACTTCAACCTCCAGGAATCAACTGTCTCTAACTGTCCTAAACTGTCCCCTCACCAAGAGTTCTCCAGGGGGGTTTCCCTGGAATTCTGGGTGAGGCTTGACCCTGTATCTTATAGGAATGCCACCCTGCCATTTCCATGTTACAAAAGTCTCATTGGAACTCAAGTGTTCCTGACTCCTGTTATAGTAAACAAATTCACTATTGTTGTGAGGATTATTTAGGTATTAGTTTAGATATAATTAATGTGGACCTAGCAGGAAGGGCTGGGGAATTTCACATGGAATGGGGAAGCAGGAAGTGGCTTGCACTCTCTGAGAAGGACTCTGTGGTGGGAGTTACAGGCAGTAACTGATTCCCTGGGAGACCTCATAGCTTGTGGAGTTGCACCCTGATTCCCTGGGATCCTGGAGCGTGGTGAAGGTTGGAAGCAGAGGACATGTATACTGCACAACAACACTGAGTAGAGAGTGATCTGCGATCTGGTGGACAGCTTGCAGGCTCCTCTCCCTACTGGGCTGCTTTGGACCATCAGTTCTGGAGGAGTTGGTTCCTGGCATCCTGAAAACATCTCTGGACTCTACTGTGAGGATTACCACTCCAGTCCTGTTATTCTCTGGGCCCTGCCTGGCTTAGGTCTTAGATTAGTGTAGATAAATCCCTCCCTTGACCTTGTGGTTTGCCCTTAGCTTGTAAGTGTAGACTCCCAATTCCCATCCTTTATCTTGTAGTCCCTGATTAAAAACTGTTATAAACTTTTACCTGTTGCCTGCTAGTTCCATAGGCCCTTGTCTAGGTGGGCTGAGTGATTGTTGGGCCTAACTGCCATTCCTATTGACAGTTAGCTCCTTGGCAGTAAACCCTGGTCTCCCTATCCTGTTTGGTGCTGTCCATCTGACATTCCTGTCTCTCTCACCCCAGTGTGAACCCACAAATAATAATAATAGTTAATATCCCTGGTAATCCTCCATTACAGTTTGTCACTCCCAGATGGCTGGGTAACAGAGAGATAGGCAGGAAGTTTCCTCCTGGGCAACAGGGGAATCTGAACATTCCATTGGGGGGTGCGGTTCAGCCATTGGTTGTGAGCTGAAAGTTCTTAACCAGTAGTGAGCAAATCAGAACTGCTCAACCCCCACCCCAGGTCATTCATAAAATCTCTGTGGGAAGGCAAAATACTATCAGGCCTGGAGTAGCCCCAGAGAAAGGGTTTTTTACCATTTTTGGGGGTGTGTTTTCTTCTCTGTTGTTTGTGCTTAATTGTAATTGTAATTGTTGTTGGTTATTGTTATTAATTGTTGTTATTAGTAGTTATTAGTCAAGAATTGTGGCTAATAATACCACTGATATTGTATACGGTTGGTCAGTTTGGGCAATGATGGGAACAATGATGTTGGGGGATTGGATTGATTATGTCACCTTGGGGTTGTGGCAAGGAGTGTTAGCTATCCCATACCTGTGGTTCAAAATCATACCCAGGCATCATAGGGGTGTATTAGATTTCGAATTTGCCCAACCCATTCTAACTATTAATGTCCTAGATTTATTATCACACACACCAATCATTGTCCTTACTGGTTATATTGTGTATAAATTGAGGTGGATGGTCTTTCATGTCACTTATTGTTTTAAGATCATAGTGACCTGATGTTTTAGGGATTCTGAGACTAAGCAGATGTTATGGATGTTGCAAATCAAAACAAGTAATTTAGAATTATATCTCCAAAGTGATGGTTTTTCTGGTCAACCTCCTAGTCCTCCTAATACTGGCAATGTGGCTGTACTTTTACACATGGGAAATTCTGGCAAAAGTGTTACATCTAAGGCTGAGTTGGAACAGCAGGAGCTGCACAAGGGTGATAAACCCATTAATCTTTTTCCCCTTCGCGACCTTCCAATTGTACGTGATGATGGCATATTCCACTTTAGACAACACACTAGGTTTAGGACAGAGGATATGGAAAATTTAAAAAGAAAAATCCCAAATTTCCTTGATGATTCTGGGAAGTTTGTTAAGATCTTTAAGGCATTTATCAAAGTCCATAACCATGACTTTGAGGATTGCTGGTATGTGTTGGGGAAGATCTTGTCAAATCATGATAGGGCCAAATTTGTTGAGGAGACCAGGAACACAGAGGGGATGACACCATGGCCAGTAACCTGGGAGGAACTGGACCTCAATTCAGTTCCAATATACCAAATGTTAAAGCAGGCGAAAAAGTCATTAATAAAAATCATGGAGAAACACTCAAAGCATCCAAATTCGTGGTCTAAATTTGAAAGAATAAGGCAGACTGCACAAGAGACCCCAGCAACGTTTCTAGATCAAATTATTGAGACAGCTGAGATGTATCTGGGTATGAATGTCTCAGAGGATACCACAGTGGACCACTTAAAAAGAATATTTGTTAGGAATGCTGTTCCCCAGGTTAAGAAGTTCTTTACAGATAATTACCCAGATTGGGAACTTCTGAGCCTGGATGAATTAAAACAGAAAGCCACTTATGTGTTCGCACAGGAGAAAGAAAGGAGAAATGATGAGAAAGATACCCTGATTGAAAGCCTTAGGAAGCAGTTAAGGGAGGCAAATTCTAGAGCCAAAGAGAAGGAGATAAATGAAATTAAAGCAGTGGCAGTATTAAGGGCAGCAGAGAAGAAGAAGAATGCCAACAATTATAGACCTAGTGGCAATACATACACAAGGAATCAGAGACAGCAATCCTGCTATGTTTGTGGCCGAATTGGACATTTTGCAAGGGAGTGTAGATTTAGAAGACGATCATATGGTAAGAGGTACAAAAATAACAATGGATTTAATCGGTTTAATAATGATTATGGATATAATACACTATGTATGACCTTATTGCTATCTATTAATTCAGTCATGTCTGACTCTTCATGACCCCATATAAGATTGTCTTGGTAAAGACACTAGAGTTGTTTGCCATTTCCTTCTTAAGTAGATTAAAGCAAAGAGGTTAAGTAACTTACCTAGGGTCATACAGCTAGAGACTATCTAAAGTGGTATTTGAAATCAGGGCTTCCTTATTCAAGGCCCAATGCTCTCTCCACTGAGGCCTTCACTGTGCAACCCAGCTACTTCAAAAAAAAAAGAAAATGAAGAGATTGTCATTCCTCTCAAACCCTTCCCTCTCTGATTTTTTTTTTTTGCTGAAAGTACCATTATCTTTCCATTCATATTTGAAACCTCAACATTATTTTCATTTCTTTCTCAATTGTTCCATATTTCTGTACATAGCATTGCCAAATTATTGTTTCCATGTTGGCATCATTTCTCATATATGACCCTTTCTCTCCACTTACAGAGCAACCTAGTTCAAGGCCTCATAATAGTCTTAATAGATGTTCTTAATACACTTTTAATTGATCTCCCCCTCTCAAGGCACTCCCAACTGCAATCCATCATCTACTCAGCTGCCAAAATGATTTTCCCAAAGTGTAGATTTGACTACGTCTCTCCCTTTCTCAATAAAATCCTGTGTCTACCAATTACCATTTGGCATTTGAGGATTTTCACAACCTAGCATCCTATTCTTTTTCTAATCTCTCATTTTACTTTTTAAATTTAACTTGAAGTACAGCAATACTATTTATTATTCCTCACACATGATATTGTCTTCTATCTCCATGCCTTAGCAGGAGTTATTCCATATTCTTGGAATGTTATCCTTTCAACCTCCAACTTTTCTTATCTTTTTATTTTTATTTTTTTGAATTAGCTTCAGGGGACGGCATGCTACATATGTCAGTAGTGTGATATGGCAGACAAAAGCTAATATGATATTAGGTTGGATTAAGAAACAGAAGACATTTTATAAAAAATAAAGCAGTAGTATGGTGAAGAGGAGAGTATGTTGAACTTTAATAATCAAGCTGAATAAAAATCTTCATTCATTCTGTTACCTATGTTACTTTAAGCAAATCTTTATCATTTGGTACTTCAGTTTCCTTATCTGTAAAATCAGTGAATTGGACTATATGGCTTCTAAGTTTCATTTCAATTATGAATCTAAGATACTATGATTTTTTTGATAGATTTTGATAGTTTTACTAAGTCAAAGCTCATATGAAGTAATTTGTTCAGGTCCAAACACCATATTTTAGATAAAAAAGTGATAAATTAGAAAAAGTCAATTGTCTATCCTAGAGACTTAGTGTGATTCAAGTTTAAAGTGCACATGTCTTCTCTGAGTTGTTCCACTGTCTAAAATACAGATGTCCCACTAGAGGTTCTTCTTTACCACTCTTCTTCTGTATTGTCCCCCATTCCTCAGGGTCTCTATTCTGCCTATATCCACCCAGATAATTCTGCTTTTCCTTTTCTATTTTGTCTTGCTCCTTTCTCATATTTCCATTTCTTTTGAAAATTGTTTATATTTTTCTTTTTTGCAGACTACATGTAGATACAAATTGTAATAATTGATTTCTGATATTAAACCTCCAATTCTCAAATGTCTCCTAAAGTAGAAATTAGATCATTATCCTTAAGCCTAAATTATCAATTAATTCTAATTAATAATTATTTTAATAGCTTGATAGTAGGCTATGGCTAGGAATCTTTTGAGGCCTCCTCCTCTGAAGGAGATGCCAAATGCAAAAGAATACAAAGGTTCTCTTATTACATTCTATATAAACCATTTGGTGTCATAAATCACATTATGTAAGTTAAATACAATGAAAATATTTTAAATGTATAAACCTGCATAGATGGGATTGCTGTAAAACTGTTATAGAATTAATCTATCAATAAAATACACAATTTACATATATGTATATTGTATGTAATCTAATTCTTCAAAAACTATTTCAAAAATATTAAGAAAATCCCTTTGTTCCTTAATGTCTTGCTAACCCCTTCCCATATGCCATATCTTTTTCTTTTTCAAACTTTAAGCCTGAAGTAGTGCTTAAAAGCTGTTCACATGCAGGTTGATATTTTTTAAGAGAATACAGCCCACATTTCACTAAAATCAACCTTTCCATAGACAATGAAAGAATCAGACAGGATATGTGAGCTTTTTATCCACCAAAAAAATTAAAAAAAGATTAAAGACATGTGAATTTTCAGTTTTAGACAAACCTTATTATACTTAATAGGGTTTATACACTTAGACATCAAGGAGGAAAAGAAGCTCAGTGGCTTAATTCTGTTATGATTTATATTTATACAACACTTGTTGTAATCCACGGAATACTGTATTCTTTCAACTGAAGGAAATACTTTGACCTAAAGCTTTCCAAATGAACTGCTTCTTAAATCACCCCTGAAAATGCAATTATTTTTCAAGATATATTTTCCTGGAAATATGGATACAGAAACATAGGGAAAATAAATGAACAAACAAAAAATTCATGTTTACTTTCTTATATAATAGTATCTTTCACAAAATTTTAGAATTAAAATTGTCTCAAGGAGTAGTTACATGGCTTCCCAACAAATATTTCCATTTCTGAAATCTTACAACCATTCCATGATATTTTATGTAATTTTTTTTAAACCCTTGTACTTCGCTGTATTGTCTCATAGGTGGAAGATTGGTAAGGGTGGGCAATGGGGATCAAGTGACTTGTCCAGGGTCACACAGCTGGGAAGTGGCTGAGGCCGGGTTTGAACCTAGGACCTCTGTCTCTAGGCCTGACTCTCACTCCACTGAGCTACCCAGCTGCCCCTTTATGTAATTTTTAAAGCTTTTTAGTCTTTGAAGGAATTGGTTAGCTAATTCATTTCAAATTTAATGCTGTAGAATTTTTAAAGCAATTTCCCCTTTCAATTTACAAATATGAGAAGAGATAATGAGAAGGTTTGTGATTTATATCTAATATATTTTATGTGATGGCCAAAGATTAGATATTTTCATTGTACAAGAGTGAAGACATATGGTCATTTTTGACATATAAAATGGGACATATATACATACATATATATAACTTTTGTGGGACAGGCAGAGCTTTGTCCTGGCACCTCAGCTTTAGAGGGCTCTCAGAGCCCTTTAGTTTAGCACTCTGTTATCAAGAAAATTCTAATCTCTATTCCTCTGCTATCCTTTTACCTAAACATAATTTTACCTGGGGGGAAAATATTATACTTAGGCTGGGAGGGCACTGGTTCTCAGCTGTCACACTGAAATCAAAGCAAGTATTTTCTTCCTTTTTTCTATACTTAGTCTTTTTCTCTTCACTACTATTTGTCTGAACTTCAAAATAGATAGCTATACTTTTTGTTTTGTCTTTTGCCATCACCACCATTGGCATGATTGTAGTCAGGGCTCTTTGCTTGAACTACTTAGTATTCTATATGAGTAGCTGGAGTTTTTAAGATAAATTTCACTAATGGTCATAGGGTACGAAGGGAAATAAAATAGACTTGACAAATAAAGTCATTAGATTCAAGTTCATGATAATTTTATCTTGAGATTCTTCTAAAATAATCAGAGGAGTGAATGGCTTTCTATTTTTAACTAGGCCCTTTTCCATATAGAACACTAAGATGAAGAAATGATGAGCAAGATGATTTCAGAAAGAGCTGGAAAGATCTGCAGGAACCAATTCAGAGCAAAATAAGCAGAACTGGGAGAACATATAACAAAATAAGCAGAACATTGTACACAATAACAGCAATATTATACAATGATTATCTGTGAAAACTTGGCTACTCTCAGTTATGCCATGATCTGGGACAATCCTGATATACTTCAGATGGGGAATAGTATTCACCTTCAGAGAAAAAAAAACGTTGGAGTCATCTTTAACATCAGTGTATCTTTGTTTTTATTTTGGAGTTTTAGTTTTGTATAAGTTTACTCTTACAACAATGACCAATATGGAAATGTGTTTTGCATGAAAATAAAGCATTTATAAAATAATGAGTGACTATAGAAAAAGAATCATAATGTTATAAATATTTAGATAATATGGGGATTTCTTTTTTGTTTTTTTGTTGATGTTCTCCTTGACATATAAGTCCAATAATGGAATCTTTTCAAAATATATAGACATTTTATATGAATAACCACTTCACCTAAGTAATTCCAAATTGTTTTCCAAAAAATGTTGCACCATTGCACAGTTCCATCAGCTATATATATTAAGGTACCTATTTGACCATGACACCTCCAATATAGACTTTTCTATTTTTGTCATTCTAACTAATTTGCAAATTATGAGATAAAACCTCAAAGTTGGTTTGATTTTCATTTCACTTATTATTAGTGACTTGGAGTTTGTCTTCATGTGCTTGTGAATATTTTGCAATTCTTTTGAGAACTGTTCATCTTTTGAGGAATGACTATTAGTTATATTTCTACCTATCTGTCTATCTTTTATATATAAATATATATGCATATATGTATATATGTATCTTCTATACTAAATCCTTAGAAAAATTTGACAGAAAGTTATTTTTTTCTCATTCTACCATTTCCTTAACAATTCTAGAAGCATAAATATTGTCTGTTCTAAATCTTTTCAGTTTCAAGAAATCCAAGTTATCTATTTTATCTTTTGTAACTGCTTCTGTTTGGTTAAGAAAATATCTATATATAGCTAGGAGGAATATATATATATATATTTTTATTCTTTTTTAATTATGATTTTTAACATTAAAATTGTAGAACCATTTAGAATGTATAAGCTTAATTTTTATCAAATGGATTTCAGTTTTCCCAGGAGTTTTTGTCAAATAGTCTCCCCTCCCCCAGTAATTTATGTTTCTCACCTTATCAAATATAGTGTTGAGTTTGATTATTTCTGAATCTCTCTTAGTTCTACCAGAATTCCACTTTCATTCCTATTTCCTTATGCCCATTAAAAATATATATGGCTATATTGATATTATGAAAAGCACTAAGGTGAATCGATGATGACAACCACCTAGGAAACTGTTCACTTCACTTCTCTGGGTCAGTGAGCAAGGAAGTCTTAGAGACTATATTGTATGAAAACCAGTAATTATTTTTACTTTTAGATTGAGGTAAAGACTGAGGATCAAACAAGGTGGTCTTGACACTAAGAAAAACTAGCTCTCCAACCCACAGAATCTAAGTTTCCCTCACAGGAAAGTCTTCTCGTCTTCAAGTCTACTCTACCAGCTCCCTTTTCTAGCTATTCCCATTAAACTGCTCTACCTGGCTATAATCCTCAGTCATTGATTTAGTTATATTTCTTAGAAGTTGTCTCCAAACAGCTAAGACTGGAATAAAATTGGCTAAGTTCACCAAAAGTGGGTCTGAACCCTGAGGAAAATCCTCAGAGCCCACAGACAAGACTTCCAGGCAAAACCTTTCAGGCAAGTTGTTAAAATGTAGCAGGTAAAGTTAGATCTTCTTGGGATGTATTTCAGTTTATCAGGAACCTCCAAAGTTCTCCAAAACAGGTTAGATCAAGGTAGCCAACAAGATCTCCTCCCTCTCCTCAGCCTGGGACAGGAAGAAGTGTCCATTGTACCTTCAAAACTCTTCCTCCTCTGCCCCCTGCATTCCAGAATCCTTTCTCCAGAGTTCCTAGCATGTGCCCTTGTTAGCCTCTTAAAGACAAACTTCAACTCCTCTTAAAACTTACTTTTATCTCTATAAGTCTTACTATTACACTATTTAGAAAAAAGATCTCATAATGACTTCTTTATTGTCACTCTGCTACTGTTGCTTTCATTTATGTTGTTTGGGGTGTTTGAGAATCAAATAAATCTCTTCATTTTTCGTGTTCTTTCTAAAGGTATTTCAAGTTCTTTATTATTTAGTATCTATATGTGTATCTATGCATATATTTATATTTGTTTCCATCTGTCTATATATCTTTGTATCCAACTATGTATGTATGTATGTATGTATGTATGTATGTAGGTATGTATGTATCTTCTTGTATAATTAACTCTTGTTTGAAGAATAGGTCACCCTGGGCTGTATCATGAGCTCAATTTTTTAATATGAAGATTCTTTTTATTATGTTCATTATATTTAAATAACTAGTTAACCCCCCTCTTTCCCCTCTGACCATTAGAGAAAGGATCACTTGAAAAATATGCACATATTAAAATATGTCTTATTTATATTTACTGCTTGTCTCTCTCTGGAGGTAGACTTGCACAATTTTTATTGCTGAATATAATGTTCCCTTGGTTCTTCTTATTTCATTCTTCATAATTTCATGTATGTCTTTTCATATTTTTCTAAACTTAATCTTCTTATCATTTCTTATGGCATGGTAGTATTTCATCACAAGCATATGTTTAACCATTCCCCAATTGATGAGCTTCCCTCCAATTTCCAGTTCTTTGTAACAGAAGGAGAGCTGCTATAAATATTTTGTAATGTATAGTTTCTTTTCCACTGTCCTTTATCACTTTAGGATTAAAACTAATAGTGTTATTTCTGGGTCAAAAAGTATACACAATTTTATAACTCTTTGAGCATAATTCCAGACTGCTTTCCAAAATTGTTGCATGAGTTCACAGTTCAACCAACATCACTGCTTTTTTGAACGTATTATTTTATTGCATTCCATATTTTCTCATAAGTGCAGAATAGCTTGAAATTATATGAATGTCTTTTCTTGAATTGTTAAATTTAACGACAATGGGGTTTGCAGCCTTTTTTCTCAAGTCAATTGCCTCCTTTCTTTTAGATTGTTCTTTTCTGTGTTTTTGTGTTCACAAATGATTCTTATCTCTTCTTTCTTTGAAGAAATTTGCTATTGTACATTTAATTTTTTTCTATGCCATACTTTATTTTTGCTGTGTAGGTCATAAATTCTACTTTCATGATTTCATTTCTTTTCTGAATTAGTAACAGCAACTGTGATTCCATGTTCTCAGATTTTACAGGTTCCTTTGTCTCATCAAATAGTGGATAATTTTCCCTTGTTTTGCAAAATTTATTCACAGATACTTGAACTCATTGACCAAATCTGGAAGTGAAATTTCTTTTGGTTGTTATTTTTTTATTCCCATTAATGTATATGTTTATGTTCAAAGTCTTTGAGTTTTCTTCTTCCTGAAATCATTGGTAATTTCAATCTTTTTTTCAACTTTATTTTCCCTATAATTATCTTCTTGATTCCTTACCTTCTGATTGTGGTTTCGAGAGTTAAATGTCAAATCCTTTTAGCCTCCTCCCACAATGAATAATTAAAGGTTCACCAGCCTAGGTCTGTGTCCCACATAACTTTTGATTGGTCAGACCTGGTCCTCAGCTATATGCTATTTTCTTTCCATCAAAATTTTTTGAGTGCTAATAGCCAGTCCTATGCAGAATGTGCTGTTCTGGTGCCCCATCTCATTCTCCCTCTTAGGTTTTCACTCTGACATTTTTAGTTCAAAACTTGGCAGCAAAGTTAACATAGGGCTGTCTGTTCTGTCACTGACTCCACTTTTGTTATGGGGCAATTGGGCCCAAAGTTAAGAACTCTGTAGCATGATGCTACAGGCTTATGTTCTCTGAGAGGCTGTGACCACTTAGTAAATTTCCATATCCAGAAGCAATGTTCTCCATAATTTGGAAAAAGCACAGGAAATTGAGTTTGGGGTAGGTTTTTCTTTTAGCCTGTACAGTGTCCTTTGATCTGCTAGTGTAGCACTACTGCCCGAAGACTGGGAGGTGCTAGACAGGTGCTGTATGAGCTCTGAATCACTGAATATCAATTAAGGATTTTTTATAAGCTGTCTTTTTTGATTTTTCAAATTCCAGACTATAGAGACAGCTGAAGTTGCTTTCCTTTGGCATATAATCTTTATTTTTAAGAGGTTTGAGAGGTCATGAGGATAAGAGAAAATGTGTAGCCTTCTAGCTTGTAGCTTATGTGATCTGGAAGTCCTTCTAGTTCAGTGATGGTGAACCTATGGCATGAATGCCAGAGCACTCTCTGAGTAGAGGGACTCAGATGGAACTGATCCCCTCCCTCCTCCACCATTCCTGACAACATTTTTTCATATCACCCACCTCTCTGCCCAGCAGTCCAGTAGAAGCACACAGGGTGTAAAGCGGGCTGCTCACAGGAGGCAGAGCTGGAGGGAAGCAGAGAGCTTGGGCTACTACCCTCCCTCTTTCTACACTTTTTGAGGATATTCCTCACTTCACCCATCCCTTCATCCAGCAGCCCAAGAGGAGCACTTTCTCCCTCACTTGTGTGGGGTAAATGGAGGGGCACACAGGACACACCTGGTGTTCAGTGGGGAGGCAGAGCATGGCATATGGTCTGTGGGGAGAGGGCACAGCACTTGGTCTGGGGAGTGGGGTGGTGGTGGGGTCTGGGACTTACTTCTTCTCTAAAAGGTTTGGTATCACTGTTTCTCTTAATGTTGTTGCATTCTCTCTGTGATTGTCACTAATTTATCCCATCTATATCAAGTTCATAAAATGTTGTTTACATGTTTGTTCCCTTATAAGATTGTGAGTGTCTCAAGGGCAGAAATTATGTTTGTCTTTATTTGTATTCCTATTTTTTAGCGTAGTGCCTAAAAAATAGTAAACACTTAAATGCTCATTGACTTGAATTGAACATGATTAGGATGATCTTTCCCTATTTCAAAAAAGATCAAAGGGAAAATTATATCTGTGGGTGCTTCCTAATATAAAAGGCACTAGAAAAGGCACTAGAAAAATATTAGTATTATTGTGTTCTTTTAAAGTGAATTGTTAGGGGGCAGCTGGGTAGCTCAGTGGATTGAGAGCCAGGCCTAGGGACTGGAGGTCCAAGGTTCAAATCTGGCCTCAGCCACTTCTCAGCTGTGTGACCGTGGGCAAGTCACTTGACCCCCATTGCCTACCCTTACCACTATTCTGCCTTAGAGTCAATACACAGAAGTTAAGGATTTAAAAAAAAAGAAAAAAATCAATATGTAACTCCTCAAATCCCCAGTATATTTTTCTCTAGGATAAGTGGAAATAAAAATTAATCTAGGAAAATGATATTATCACATTTAACATAAAAAAGCAAAAGGAAAAAGGCATGGCTTGATTGATGGAGAAAAAAAAACTTGAATTCAAATATCTTTTTACTCACATATCGGTTATAACCCTGTGTCAGTTAATTTTTTAGTGCTTCAGATAGCTGCCTCCATCTTAAAATGCCAAACAGATGCAAATCTTCACTAGTAGAAGCATTTCATCATTTGGAATGCTCTATATATCTTCTAAAACATAAATTTGGTCTCCAAACTCACAAATATTGTTTTCATAGAAAGATAAGAAGAAACAACTTGTTGATTCAGCCAGTTTTTTTTCCCTTTCCAGGGCATATTCTCATTCCCAATGTTTAATAAATCACCAAACCTGACTTTATTGTGTAATAGAACCTGAAATGTTTGCTAGAAAACAACTTTATTATGTTCAAGTAACAGGGTCAATATTTTTGCCCAGAAACTTAATTATTACCAGTTTTCAACATTTGTTCACCAGTATAATTTATCTTGACTACTTAAATTTGTCCCCAAGTCTAATCAGTCCTATATTGTCTTGTTTGGTATGTTTATATTATATTATGCCATTATCTTTTGTATTTAAGTATGTGTCTCCTTGCTTAATTTTTCTGAGTGTTGAAGTGGTGTTTTTTTTTCCTTTTTTAACAAGATAATTTACCATTTCTATTCTGCTTTCTAGAGTATCCTGTAAAAAACATCTAAATGTAATAGAATCTGCTCATTATGAGTATATTCCTAACTACTTGATTGAATCATCAATAGAGGTATTAAATATATTGAGTAGAATCACTGAAAGAATAAGACTAAAATTAGAATTAGAACAATAGCAGGGCTAAGTTTAAGGTTACCAAGATTAGTGCAATACTTCAAGTCAGACCATGGCAAAACTACTCATAATGTGAATGACTACGTCAACTGTATTCCTGAGTGTGTGTGTGTGTGTGTGTGTGTGTGTGTGTGTGTGTGTGTGTGTGTGTGTGGAGAGAGAGAGAGAGAGAGAGAGAGAGAGAGAGAGAGAGAGAGAGAGAGAGAGAGAGAGAGAGAGAGAGAGA
>NC_058130.1:444900806-444919920 GCF_016433145.1 Gracilinanus agilis | reverse complement strand
GTGTATAAGAGACAGGAGAGAGAGAGAGAGAGAGAGAGAGAGAGAGAGAGAGAGAGAGAGAGAGAACTTATATATTGACTGGAACAAAAGGAAAAAAGAGAAAGAGTATCACAATACCAGTTGACTGCAAAGTACTTACTGTTTTTGGAAGACTGGAAGATGGCAAGTGAAGTTCAGCACAAAAACATTGTTATCTAAACTCAAGTGATATGGGGCAGTCATCAGAGAGAATGGTGATCATATGAAAACAATTAAAACCATTGTTCTACTATATCAGGAAAAGTTCCATTTTAAATGTAAGCATACTTAATGTCCACGTTTTAAATTTTTCTTTGCAAATCAATATCACATAATATTCCATCTTAAGGAATTTACTTAATTATCTTATCCAGGGTAGGGAGTGGCAAATGTAGATCAAAGTAATAGATCTGAAGTATCCATGTTGAATGTTCCAATGATTTTCTTAAAAGAAAATATTCTTAGAGTTTTCAATAATGTTTTGGATTAATATCTTTCATATAGTATAACATTAATACAATTTTTTATAATTTAAATGGAATAGAATTTTAAAGAAGGAAATGACAGGTAAATCATGTCAAAATATTACAATAGACACCTGGGTTTTTTTTTGGAGATGTTACATGGAGGAAAAACATCAATATGGGGATTATATACTCTTGAAATGGATTTGGCTTATTTTCTCAAAAGTGTGTTATGCATGGTAATGACTGTGTTTGGTGTTCATTATTTTTTAGTATTTTGTTCACATGAATTAATAATAATGGGAAAATGGTATAACCTGGATATTGTTTGAAATCAATTGAAATGAAAATGAAAATTGTTTAATATTATGCAGTTATAAGGAAGGGGATATGTAGGAAAATCAGACTCGAAACTATTTTATGTTTAATTATTTTCTAATTAGTCTTAACACTTTAAGAATTAGAAGGCATTTTTTGTACTTTGCAAAATTTTCTGCATTTAGTTTAACATCACCAATGTAAAGTTGAATCAATTTAAAATTGTTTTGGATATAGTTACAAATATAGGAGCATTTTAAAACTTAATCTTACATATTCTTCTTGACATTGGTTTGCCTGAGCACCAAGCATGCATATTTGGAAACAAAGAAATAATTTTCATGGTGGTTCTGTCTTTATAACACAACTATCTTGTATCTTCTCACTAAACATGTTTTCATTCCTGTCTTGGGAACTATAATAGACATCTGGAGTAATCACTGTGGATTTGCTGTGACTCCCATTTGTGCGCTGCTTGCATAAGAGTGTCCGCTTGTTCTTTCCTCTTTGTTCACTTCTCATCCATCAACTTTCCTCCCAGTTTTCCATTTTCATTTTGTTAATATTCTCTTTAAAGGCCAATTACTTGTTCTCATAGGTATATAGGTAAAATTGTGGGAAGGCAGGAGGTGAGCATTCCAGGGTGTAAGAAATGAAGAGAGCTCCTGTCAACAGTGGGTTATTAAATGTTTAGCAAAAGGCTCACTGGGAAAAAATGCGTAATTGACACTTTAAAGTTCAGTCTATATTAATAACACTTTCTTCATCACTTTCTTGAGTCTAGATATTACACAACATTATGGATCTAGCCATGGTTTGTAATGTTTATGATTTCTGAGTTGTAATTCTCACACTGAAATTTTAATAACTAGATCTCTTGAGGCTGTTCAAGCAGGCTCCAGGATGTCTTCTATCCCATCCATTAGAGATTTAATGTTATTCAAGGTAACTAGCAATGTGAAGAAGGTGGAAAACAATGAAGAGGGGTAGGCAATATTAATTTTTCAAGAAGAAAGGTAAGGATAATGAAATACTAGGCAAATAATAAAATTTCTGATATGACATCACATTTTTAATGACCTATATTGATTTTCCAGTGCCTCTATGATCTGATTGGTATGGGTATTGCTATGATACAGTTTACAACCCACCCACCCAATATTCTTTTTTTTAAAACCCTTACCTTCCATTTTAGAATCAGTTCTGTGTATGGGTTCTAAGTCAGAAGAGTGGTAAGGTCTGAGCAAAGGGGGTTAAGTGACTTGCCCAGGGTCAAACAGCTGGGAAGTGTCTGAGGCCAGATTTGAACCCAGAACCTCCTGCCTCTGGGCCTGGCTCTCAAACCACTGACCCACCCAGCTGCCCCCACCGATATTTTTCTTCATAGCTATCATAGCTATACATATATCCAGCATATGAAATGAGGGGAGAGAAGTATTTATATTGTGTGTATGAAAATGGAGAACTTGGATAAATCATTCAACACACAAATAAAAGGATAGTATCAATTAGCTTTATAAACAAGCTATCATCATATACCAGAAAAATTTCTTCAATATTATATCATCTTACTGGGTAAATATATAATTTCAATATTAACACATCTCTTTGGGAAGGATACATACCTTTTAAATTTTTTCTTAATTTTCTCTTTTTTGTTGGAAAGTCTTAAGTGATATTTAATGAAATATATACCAAAAACATATATAGAGGGCTTTAATCTAGTTCATAACTCATAAATATGTTCAAAACTAAGTTTAGAAAGACAAATAGAGTTCAGATGGCAGAATAAAGACAGAAACTAAGATGAACTCTCCCAGAATTCCCATCCAAATAATCTCAAAATATCATCTCAAAGTAAATTCTTAAGTGGCAGAGCCACCAAAATATCAAGGTGAGACATTTTTCCCAGCCCAATACAACTTGGAAAATTATTAGGAAAGGTCTCTGATACCAAGCTGATAGTATACCTGGAGTATAGCACATGCCACTACAACTAGCAATAGCTAGTTGGCTTGCTAGTGCTTGTGCTAGTGTTTGCGCTTATAAGCACTATTAGGCCTTGGAAGTAACTGTAAGAGTAGCTACAACTACAACAGGAAGCAACTACAACAACAAGCAGTAGCAGCTTCAAGACCTCTCAGGCCACGGATTTTAAGAGTCAGAAAAGTGGTTAGAAAGAGATTGAAAGGGACCTTTTGTAAGTGTTGGGTTCAGGACTCTGTTGCATTGACTATATGTAGTTCTAGGTCTGTTCCAGGGTGGAAAAGAGTGCTTCTGGTTGCTTACAGAAGATTATGGGACTTGGTATCAGTTCCAAAGCCTAAAGTAACTATTGTTTAACAGGCACAAGAGAGCAGGGATGTGAGCCACAATTCCAGGACTAAAAGGAGTGATAGCACTTGGGACTAAAGGGAAACAGAGACTTAGATCACAGAGGCAAGAGGGAAAAAAAGTGTTTGTAGTCCCTCACAAGGGAGGAGGGGCCCTGAGTAAAGATGTGAGGGCTGGCCAGGAGAGCAGTGACCACATCTCTTTTTATATCACACCACCTCGGAAGTACCAAAATCTCACAAAACCCAGAACCAGCTATGAAAAGCAGTAAAGAAAACCTGAAGTTTAACATATTATCCTCTTCACCCCAAGAGCAGAGACAAACTAAAATAATAGTAAAATTAAAGAAATAGTCTGGAAAAATCAGCAAACAACAACAACAACAAAAAACCTAGGCCATAAAAACTACTTTGGTGACAGGGAAGATCATGACACAAATACACAGATACATACACAACAATGTCAAAATATCTATAAACAAACACAAAAAGAAAATTATGAATTGGGCAAAAACCTAATAAAAATTTCTTTCTGAGATCATTTTTTAAATGGAATAAGATAAAAAGAGAAAAAATCGAGAAAAGAAATGAGAGTAATGCAAGAAAATTATGAAAAGATACTCAATAGTTGGTTAAAAGAGGCATAAAAATTCTGATTAAAGTAGATTCTTAAGGAGCAAAATTGCTGTTCAAAAATTAAATTTAGGAAAGTTGAAGTCAAAAAAGAGCCAAGACCCTATATCTGAAGAAATTATCAAGGAAAATTGTCCAGATATCATAAAACCAGAAGGTAAAAAAAATTGAATGAATCTACCAAACACCTCTAGAAAGAGGTCCAAAAATGAAAATTCCCAACAATATTATAGCCAAATTCTCAGGCTCCTAGGTCAAAGAGAAAATACTTCAAATATTATAGAGACAGAATCTGGATCACTCAAGATTTATCAGTTTCTACATTAAATGAGTGGAAGTTTTGGAATATGATTGGAAGTCAAAGGACCTAGTCAAAGGACAACCAAAAATAAACTGCCCAGCAAAACTAAATATGGAGTACGGGGGTAAAATGGAGAAGGTTCAAACATTCTTGCTGAAAATCCAGAATTGCATAAAAAATTTGGCTTTCAAGTACAAGATTCTAGAAAAATATAAAAAGAAACACAAAATAGAAATTATTAAAAACCCTTAAGGTTAAACTGTTTATATTACTATATATGAAGATGACATTTGGAATAAGCTATTGAGGTGGAGGGAAAAAACTCAAACACAGAGACTTATATTCCAAAGGAGGGGAAACTCTGAGAAGCACTAAGAGAAAGGTCTAAATATGTGTATGTGTTATTCCTCTATAAAATACTAAATAAGAATAGCTATTATTTTTATTAGTATTTTATGAATCTCTAAAGTTTGAAAAATGATTTACAGACATATTCCTTTGAGCATTGTAATAATCCAATGGAATAGATGTTAAAAGTATTACTGGCCATTTATTGAGAATAGAAATTCCTCTTGAAAGCTCCATGAAAATTTGAATTTGGAAAAGGAAGGCAAGGGTATCACTAATGACAAATTTGCCTATTTGACAATTTTATAGAGGGCCAATCTTGGAAAAGTTATCTCTTCTGGGTCTAGTTCTATTTATTTTATGAGAATAAAATTGCTTTAGGAAAATGGCTATAAGAAAAGAGTCTCTAATATAGCTTTTCTTACCAAGATTGTGACATCCCCAAATTACAAAGTCAAACGTTCCTACCACAGGCAAAAAACACATCCCCTTCCCCAAAAGTAAATTCACTGAAGAAATATTTTAATGTTTAGCGGAATGATTAAGATGTTCATTTCAATCTAAATAATATGAATCAGGTCTAGACTACTGTATTAAAATAATAATGATTGTGGATAGTTTTTTAGGATTTTATATCTTCTTTGGATTAAAAAAAAACACTATCTTGTTCAAATGAAAGTTAATTGCCTGCTCTGGACACTACACAAAAAAATGAAAGGTTCTATGATATATTTCTCAAAGAAAGACACAGATTATATTTTAATATCATACAAATCCCAGACCTAACAATGTTCTTAAAAATGAAGATAATTAAAAAGAAAATGAAGCTACACAAAAGGCTAGTGGAATATAATTTTGTTGCTATAGCATATGCCAGAGACAAATATCTACAAGACTTCTGGTCTTCAATCTTGAGGAAGGCCTCAAGTGAAAAATGTGGAAGTTACTATTCTATACTTTCTTACCTCCTCTAAAACACTACTAATTAAAGTTTGAATATTTGCAGAATATTATTGGAGACTCTAGGGCAGAGGTCGGCAACGTATGGCTCTCTAGCTATATCTGGCTCTTTTGAGGGCCAGATATGGCTCTTTCTGCAGGAGCCATAAAGTCAACTTTTTTTTCAGGTGCTGTTACAGGAGCGTGCACTGTGAGCGCTGTATGGCTCTCACGAAATTACATTTTAAAAAATGTGGCATTTATGGCTCTCACAGCCAAAAAGGTTGCTGACCTCTGCTCTAGGGTGCCACATACCATTTTTGTTATACAACATACTGACTTCTAAAATTTCTACAATTCTAAACTCTTTTAAGATTATTCTTATTGTTTCATGATGGATTATTACACATAACCTGAGGTTTATATTAATATATAGAGATTATCATGTTAATCTTTTAAAGTAAATTTTATTTGTCCTCATGATATTGCAATACAACTTTTAATATTCATTTTCTGATATTTTGCAATCCATATTCTCTCTCTCCTCAGCCCTCCTCCATCTCCTGGAAGGCAGGTAATTTGATATAAGTTGTACATATATGATGCTATGATACATATTTCCATGTTTGTCAAGTTGTGAAAGAAGACACATAGCTTAAACAACTTCTATTGTCCTAAATAAAGCACTCAAAAGTCTTGCTCTGAACTCAGATCGAATGAAATACACTGTTGAAGTGAGTGTCAAATGGATCAAATATTACATCTTTTGGAAGTGGATTTGGAATAACACTTGTAATACAGCCTGTATTGACCAAAGAATAAATCTAGAGGTTCTAATGATGGTTTTATTTAAAACAAAACAAAAACTTGAACCCCAACTTCTCAAAATTATCCCCAAATATTTTCTCTAAATAAAAGCTAGTCAAATATTCTTTCTTTTTTTAATCATTTCCCCCCCTTCTCTCCAATCTCCTTTATGCAGATATTTGGCTCTATGACTATTGAGAAATAAAAGTATGAATGAAATGGATGGAAGGAAAATAATCATGGTGTAAATAAAGCAAAGAATAGTATATTTCAATTTTTTTTGGTCTCGATCTGTTCCTTGTATAGTGGCAGATATCTATTTTTATTTGACATGAACCTCTTGGAGTTGTCCTGGATCCTTGCATTTTAAGTATAGTTACCCATTCACAGTTGATCATCATACATTATTGTTGCTGTGTGAAACATTCTTCTGTTTCTGCTCTTTCCAGAGCTTTTTGTGATAATATCTTTTGTTATTTTTCATGGCATAATGATATTCTAAGCATATACCACCACTTGTTCAGTCATTCCCCAATTGATGGACATCCCTTTGTTTTCCAGTTCTTTGACACAACAAAAAAGAGCTGTTAGGAATATTTTTGCACAGGTGTTTTTTTCCTCCTATTTTTAATCTCTTTGGGATAAAGACTTAATGGTTCTATTGCTTTGTATGGTAAGTACCATATTATGGCTCTTTGGGTTAATATGTGTGAGGGGGAAAGGAGAAAGGTAGAAGGAAAGTAGGAGGAAGGATGGATGGGAGGAAGGAGAGAGGAAGGTAGAGGAATGAAAAGGAAGGTAGGGTCCCCAGCCCGGGCAGGGGGAAATTGACTCAAGCCTTTCGGGCTCAAATAAAAGATCAGAGAGCAACTTTAGGGTTTAGAATAGCTAGGTTTTATTTAAATTAGAAAAAGGAAGGGGTAGGTAGGGGAAAAGGGTCTCCCAGGTCAAGAGAGTCCAGAATCAGAGAGAGTGAGCCAGCCTCCAGTCTCCAGAGAGCAGAGAGCAGACCTGGAAAAGGCACCAAACTTTCTCTTTTATATTTTCTCTGACACCTCCCATAAAGGAAGTGGGAGGTGTTGGGGGAAGTTGTAGCAGAGAGTCCTGGGAGATATAGTCTCCCAGGACTTACAATAATTTTAAATGACACATGTGTTAATGCTAAATTAAAGAGCCACTGTCTTTGCCAATAGTCCCCTTTTTCTTTCTTTCATTAATTGCAAATACAGCCCAATTGTTATTTCATTACCAAGGAATTGAACAATTGTTTATTTTGCACTCAATGAAACATCACAGAGCCCAGAAATAATCAGCAGTTTTGGCACATAGGGCAAGTAAAACCAATGGCAAAAAGGACCAGCAAAAAGAAAATCATTCATAAATCATATTAATTTTTCATAAAAGTAATTTGTTCTGCAGCTATAATTTCATTGTTGTAGACCATTATTACATGGAATGAACTCCCTCTTCCAATTACAACCTTTACATGACTAGTCTGAGGTTTTGAGAGTTTAGACAACTTACAATTCACTTTTATATCTTTATGCAATCTTGCTATGGATACAGTCATCATTATAGCACATTGTAAATACTTTAGAAATAATTTAATATTTATTCACATATTAATGGGTGTTATTTAAGACCTACATGATTTGGTATCCTTTTATTTTCACTAATAGTCTTCCTAACTCTATGTTAACTTAAGTTTTTTCTTCAAATTGAATGTCTCTGGGCTCCATTATTGAATCTTTAGACTTTTCTCCAATCATGCCACAGCAATCTAATCATCCTAGAAAGTTACTTTTTCTCTGAAACATCTTCACCCAAAAAGCTCAGTTTATTCCTGATTTACTCACACTGGATATTATTTGTATCATTGCTGCCTCTTCCTCTGATTGGTTAATTCCTCATTGAATCTCTATTTTTAGAAAAATATTCAGACCAACTATGCCTATTTTGCTCCATAAAATCTACAACTACTTTCTCCACCATGTCCCCAAAGGGATAGTCTCTCCCTTCTTCTTATTCTACTCTTCAGTTTTATTTGTTGTCTTTCCTCCATTAAAATGTAAACTCCTTGATGGTAAAGTGTTCCTCTTTTTCCTGTTTATAGATTTATTCCTAGTAGTTATGATAATACCAGATACATTGTAAGTACTTAATATATGTATTATCTTGGTTCAACTTAAATATTTGCATCCTCTACATTTTGATGGCCTGGGAAAGGTTTTGATTGTCCCACTCTAGTTTCAACTCTGAGGAACCTCTTTCTGAAATATTTGGTGCTTCAGTGTTTGTAGATATTACTCTCAAGCAATTTATACACATGATCTTATGTTTCTAACATCTAAAGGTGTTTACTTTATTCAGTACTCTGATCTCATCCACAAGGGTACTCCCTCTAATGACTCAAACCACAATGAATTGCAAAGTTTTCAACCTTTTTATTCTTGTCCATATACCTAAAAGAGGGTCCATTAATATGTGCTGAGAAAATTTTTCTAAATCTCTTAACACCTGGGAAGCCTACTGGCTAGCCATAAATCATTTCTTGATTTTACTACTTCACTTCCCTCACATCCTGTCTAGTCATACATCTCCCTATTGGTATATTTTATATCACTTTTTCACAATTTCTTTTTGGTAACATGTTAGTAACTATTCATGCCCACCTTACTCATCTCTTTTACCCACTGGGTGAAATTAAATTTTAGCAATTTAGAAATTGTAATGGTTCATGCCTATCCCCCATAAAGAATCCCAGAAGAATTTTAATGTTAAAAAGATAAGCCTATACTTAGAGGCAGATTTGGAGCCATTAAAAGGATGGCATTAAATTGTATCATTGCTAATTAGAAAATACAGTCACTTAAAAGTGTCTATATTTCTGAATTCTAACTTTTCAGAAGAGAAACCAAGCTGGTTTGATATATGATCAGTTGTGGCTTGTTGCAATTTATCAAAATTTAGGTGCAAAACTGGACAATTTACCTCATACTTTAAAAGCATTTAAGAGGAATGGAGCTACAGGAAACATTTTTTTCACCTAATGGTTTATTTCATTGTCAAATAAAAGTAATTCTGAAACAAAGGGGAAAAACAAGAATAGCAATATCTTGAATTATGTCATGGAGTCGCAGAATGTCACTTTTGAATAGCTCTAAATGTTCAGATTTTTTCCTAATATTTAGCAATAATATACCTCTTTTCAACTTCCACCTAACTACTTCAGGAAAAACATGACCCTTCTCTAGTCCAGGCAGGCAGGTGTCTGTCCTGGAGGTACTGGAGGTAAGCTTTTCTCACTCTGGATAGAGCTTCTTTTTAGCATTGATGAGGAGTTCATTGAAGCCCCAGGAGTGCCCCTATCCCCATCCTGGGGTCAGCTTTACTCATTGACATCCTGTGCTTTACATAGCTACTGAGCCAGAACTGAGCAGATAATACTTTTGATGCAGAAGTCAATTTTATTAAAAGAGGCTTTACTCTCAGGGAATTTTAAAATTGTACTGCCAGGATATATTAAAGAATTTTGCACTTGCAAAAAAGAAAGGCTAGTAATAAGGCCTTGTTCTATTCACCTATCAAGGGAGTGCTCACTGAAGAATCTTTCTTTATGTCAAAACAACCTCCAACTTAGTCAATTTAGAAGGAAAAAATATCATTCAAGCTGGTTGTTTGCAACTGTGTAGACAAAACAAATGGTTGACAAGCTGAATTTTCCCAGCTCAGTGGGTTGTTTTGGTGTCATCCAGGCACAGCATGTACTCAATGGGGAATGAATCAGTCTCTGTTTCAGTTGTCATCATAACCTCTAACTATTGAACTGCAGGGCTTATGACTGTGGTTTTTGTTCTTTAATATCTCTGCAGTTGATTTGGCAGTGAGCCCTCCAACGGGCTAATATTAAATATCAAGTGTCTGCAATTCCTGACCTTATAAAGGTGTTTGGGAGATTTTTAATCATTTCCTAATAAAGACATCAACTCTCTCTGCTTATTGCAATTAATCACTGAACTTACTCAGGTTCTTGTTATTGATTCCATTTCACTTTGAGATAACTATCAAGTCAGGAGAAACACAAGATAAACCTTGCTACAACTCCCATTGCTTTCCCACAAACAACACTATGAAAAGGAATATGATTCGATTTCTTTTAGTCACTGTGACCACAAGTAGGAATTGCTGGGTCACCAACAGATATTGTGTCAAAGCATCCTAAGCTGTTATGATCAGGCATTCACCTTTTCTGTCTTCCCTTTGGGTCATAAATAGCTAATAGTTATTTTATAGCATCTTAATAGTAGAGTAATAGCATGACTCACTGCTTTACCATATCAGGGTAGAATAATAAGAATACTTTGCACTTTTATACTACCTTTCATAAAGTCTTTGAAAAACGATCTATTTTAACCTTGCAGTATCCCTGTGAAGTTAGTCATTATGGTCTTATTATACAAAGGGGGAGTTGAAGCATATAAAGGTTAATGACTTGTTCAAGGTCACTTAGGGATTCAATAGAAAGGATTCTTATATTCACTTTCTACATTACACCAATTGAAAAAAAAAAAACCAAGATGGCCAGGGAATGTTTTGTAGATAGACAGGATTGTACAATGCTAAGAGCTGTCTGTAGCATGAGGAAAGGCTTGAATTTAGCTGTTCTTCAAATTGGTCAATCAATCAATCAATCAGTCAAAGATAATATATTAAGTTTATATTTTTCCAGGAGCTATACTAAGCTCTGAGAATTCACATACAAAATGAAAATTAATGCTTTAACTTACAGTCTAACAGAGGATACACTATTTACATCTATGAAGATATAGTGAGTTAATTACCAGGTAATTTATGGAGTTAGGTCCCTGGATCTCAAGAGGATGTGGTCATATACAAAATAGAATTTGAGTAGAATATTGAAGGAAGTAAGGGACTCAGTGAAGTGGAGCAGAGGGAAGTAGTACTTTCCAGGCACAGAGTGTGGTCATTGTAAAGGCATAGAATTGAGAAATAGAGTGCCACATGTGATAAAAGAAGGAAAGTGTAGTCTTTGAAGAGTTGGAAGAGCGGTAATAAATAAGCTGGAAAAGTAGATTCTGGAAAGATTATTAAGGGCTTTTACAGTCAGACAAATGATTTTATATTTGATCCTAGAAGTAAAAGGAAGCCACTAGAATTTACTGAATAGAGAGTCATGTGGTCATACCTGTGCTTAAGGAAATTATTTTAGCAGCTTTTGTCATCTGCCTCCTACAAATGTTCATTGATATTGTGTCATAGAAATTGCAGGGTGGAATTCCACTTGAAAGATAGTGGGTCAAGCCTCAGCTGAGAATTCCAGGCCCCCTCCCAGAACTCTGAGTGAGGGGGCAGTTTAAGGCAGTTAAGGGCAGTTGATTCCTGGGGGTTGAAGTGGGCAGGTCACTCTGTTTGCTGATCCCAGATCTTAGGGCTCTTGAGGGCTGTCAACCTTGCTTTAGCCTAAATAGACCTATAATTAACCTCACTAATACTTCAAATTAGTTATTTAGACCTTAGGAGAAGATTATTTATTAGGTTAGAGAGCTAAATAGCTAACCAAGTTACCTTTCCCTCTGGGGAGAGGGGCAGCTTGGACCAACAGTTTAGGGCTCCCCTGACCTTACTTTATCCTTGTCAAATCTCTCTTTCCTCCCTTCCCCATATTTCATTAAACCCTTCGTCTTTTGGGAGCTGTGCCTGGCTATCATTTAAGGGGAATACTTACACCCCTTCAAACTGAACTCCTCCAGCCAAGTGGTCCAAAGCCTGATCCTTTCTCAGTTCCTGAAAGCTTCAGACATCAAGCTTTTACTATTATCTCCTGACTCAAACCTTTGGGGAAATAGTTTAGATAAAATAAATATCTTTTGGGATCAGTCTTACCTAGTTTTTCTGACTGAGATCAGAAGATAACAGACCAGCCTCCATTTTGTAACTGCTTCCTAACTGTTTGGTGGGAGGGATGAAGTGAAGGATCACTGAGCCAGTTCATGCCCCTTCCTTTCACTCAAGTCTGTCAGTGGGGGGGAGTGAGTCCTGCTGGCTACAGACCACTGGCATATTTACAGCTTTCCACAAATGACACTGTTTCAACAAATATAACAATATTGAAATCATCTGATCATAATATTTCATCATTTCATCTTTCTCTAATATCTAATTATTATATTATAATTAATATAATGTTGGTTATAATATAATTAATGGATATATATGGATACAAATAACTAGATATAATTAATATCTAATTAATAATTTCAATATCTAATATCTAATATTTTCCTTTATTCTTTCTGAAACCTAACATTTTTCCAACTGTCAATTCTTTCCCAGGCCAACATAACTTTCTGATTATACCTTCCTCCCTTCTCAAATCCCATTGGTCTTACCCTTTGTTTCTCATGAAAAAGACATATGCAAACAGAATGATAATGAGGACAATAATATTCACACACATTATATATGGGCCTGTGTGCATATATGTGAATACATCTAGAATATGGGACATGTGCATGTGGTTATATGTTTCCAAACCGGTATGCATTGGCATATAAGCATGAGCTAATATGAGCCCATGTTGTAAACATACATGCACATTTGTGTCCAAATGTATATGAGCATGTGTACATACATATATATATGCACACATTCATATAAATATATAATAAATGAGTAAACAGACACTAATCTCCTTTCTTTAGCCTACTTTTTGTCCAAGCCTATATTTATTTGAATCTAAGACAATGTTTCAGTTTTTCTGAACTATAAGCCAGATAGTTTTTTGTTAATTAAAGCTTTGAGTTCTACTTCAGACATAGGGATTGAACAGTAAAGTTGTAACTTTGGTCTGCACAAGCCACTCTTTGGTACTGGTAGGTACCATTTTTTTTTTATTGGCAGAGTGTCATGACTACAATCAAAAAGCTAATAGCCTATATGTATTGGGAACAGGTTGTACCTAGCAAAGACACTGTACCCAGCAAGGAGCAGATCCAGTGTAGCTGGTGGAACAATACTTCCAGCAAAAATGCCATTTCCAGAGAGAAATAGGCCAAGAAAGTGCTACAGCATAATATTACTGGGAAAAAATCAGGAATCCTCCAGTACGACAATTGTCAGTTCTCTTTCCACTGATGCTGTGTACATAAATATTTCAGAGAATGTATATTATATATTGTGGGAAGAATGTTCTAGTGCAAATTTGATTATGGTTCTTCATGAAATTCCTTTACTTTGAACTAATTATATCCGTTGGTTGATTAGAAGAAAATGTAAATATAATTAATGGGGAATTGTTAGCTATTATTGGAATACATGTGAAAAAAACAGTGTACTTTGCTCCAGAGCTGCACAAGAATGAGAAGGATCTCACAGGCACAGTACTAAATTGTTCTCAAAGTATCAGTAATTATTTATTTATGTTATAGGAATGGGACTGAATCAGACAGATTATGTTTTACATATATATACATATAGAGATTTTCCTGACTAGTTGTTCAGGATCCCAGACTGACATTATTATTACTACTATTATTATTATTATTATTTCTTCCTTCTGTATAAGCTAACAGAAGGAAAGAGGGGGAAAAGAATGTTTTGCATCAAAGAAAGCAGCATTGTTAGAAATCATTTTTCTCATGTAGACAGTATTTGGCTGGGCTGGCTTTTCTAAGCTGCTCAGTAGCTAATGTTATCTTCTCTGAAAGTGAAACTCATTTTAACAGTATGACAGTGTATGGTGGCAGAGTTATATAGGGTGAGAGCAGAACAGGAAACTGTCCTTAAATCCTTCATTTTCTTCTAAGATAAGTTTACAATATTATTCTATCTAAACTGTTGAAAGATAAATACAATAATATTCATTGATCATATATGCCACTCAAAATATCAAGTACAGGAAGAAAAAGGCAGATTGGGGAATATATTTAGATATGAACTTGCTTCATGGAAATACTTTTTTTTAAAATGGAAGAATGAGTTAGTACTTAAAGTTTTTGTTTTGTTTTATTTACTCTACCATGTGAATATTTAACGATTTCACTGAGACTCCCCAAGAGGCTTTTTAATATCCGTGAACTATTTTAAAAAATTATTATTCAGGTACTAAGAGTAGGTTAGTTTTAATTCACTAAGGTTACATAATTCAAGGTGAATTTTAAAAATAATATAAAGGTCACTTTTTATATGGTCTAGACTGAAAACCCACACACATACACACATGGTATCTCATAGTAACATTATCAATATGATTAACAAGATTTTGCTTCAAAAAGTAAATGATTATTTAAGTACTTAGTAAATTGATAGGGCCTCTATCAAAAATGAACAGAAAGTTTAGGAGAGGATGTCCTTATATTTCCAGTTTTCAAAAGGTGACAGTCAGGATATAGATATACAGAGATGAGGGGAAGTTAAAAGAAAAATTATAACATATATATTTGCCAAATGTCTTAGCATTAATAATCTTCTAAGAAAGGGAATGGAAAGGACAAATATTAGACTATCCCTTTTACTTGAAGTTTGGATATTTTTTTTATTCTACATATTACTGTGTGTTTCCATGACAGCCAAGACTACCCATAGTGTCACTCTCTCCTCCTATTCTCACACTCTTATCTTATTTCTTCTGTTATCCTTTCCTATATAAAGCATGTGTTCTCTAGTTGTTGCCAAAAGACAACTGATTCTATCTATATATCTATCAATATGTCTAAGTATACATGTCTCTATCTGCCTATGTACAAATGTATAGATATGAAGGGGAAATATAATCTGTACATATTGACCCTGAGAAAAACTTATCACACATGTGCTTGTTAGAACTGATGGAGTCTGAATGCAGATTGAAGCATATATTTTTCACATTATCTACTTCATGAGATTTTTCTTATACAAGGGATATGTGTTTTCTTTCACAACCTGACAAATATGAAAATATTTATTGCATAATACTCCATATGTCAACTATACAATATTGCCTGGCACCTTGGAAATGGCAGAAGGAAGAGAGGGAATATGGATCTCAAAAAGTCAGCAAACAACTTTTAACATTATATTAACATGTAATTTGGAAAGAAATATAATAAAAAAATAGAAGACAAGAGGAGAGCAAGGAGAGAGGGAGACAATGTGGAATTCAAAATGTTAGAAAACAAATGCCAAAAATTGTATTTACATGTAAATGAGAAAAATGAAATATCTTCATAAAGAAATAAATAGGAGACATTATGAATTTATTTTTAAAATTTGAATTATTTCATACTTATTAAAATACCATTTTAATGACTATGAAAAAAATCTATTTTTTCCATATAACATAAGAAAAGAGACTTGAAGTACTGACTTCCCTAGAATCCCTCAGAGAGAATGATAGAGCCTCAACCACACCCTAAGGAGAAAAAAAACAGACTTTAAAAACAGGGATGGGGAAATGGAAGGTGAAGCCCAAGGAAGTGAAGAGTAGAGGAAAGGCTATTTAAGAATCAAACAGAGAGGGGCAGCTGGGTAGCTCAGTGGATTGAGAGGTCTAGAGGCGGGAGGTCCTAGGTTCAAATCCAGCCTCACACACTTCCCAGCTAGCTGTGTGACTCTCGGCAAGTCACTTGACCCCCATTGCCTACTTTTCCACCAAGGAGCCAATACACAGAAGTTAAGGGTTTAAAAAAAAAGTAAAAAAAAAAAAAAAGAAAGAAACAGAGGCAAGGGGTTAGCTTACAGGGCTCAGGCTTGGTTAGCCAAGAGTCAAGGCTAGATTTGAACTGGTTCTTCTGAACTTGAGGCCCTAACACTATCCACTTTGACATATAGCTGGATCAATATATTACCTTTTCCTGAATATATTACCTCCCCTTAGTGCTCTGGAATCTAGCAAAGGGGAACAGGGAGGGAGTGAAGTAGGCACAAGTCCCTGGGCCAGAAGAGTCTCCATCAGGCTGGCAGAGGGGAGTAGGGAAACTTGGGTTTCCATGATGGTCATGAGGCTGCCAGGATGCTGGTGAATAAGTTCATGTCATGGTCTGGGGGATGTTTTACTTTGAGTGTCTGTTACGTTGGACTGTGGCACTGCTTTCATCTCAATGCCTATGGGGACCAAGCTGGCAAGGTCAAGAGGGCTGGCAAAAGCAAGGCCTCAAAAGGACACAATCCTGGGATGCTGAGGTGCCTGAGGTGGAGTGAGAGTAGAGGAAACAAAGGAGAAAGTGGAGAACAAAAGTTGAGACAGTCTTCTCTTATAACCCTGAAGATGTACTTTTTTTTTTAACATTTATTAATATACATTGTTAACATGGTTGCCTGATTCATACTCCTCTTATCCCCTTCACCCCCCCCCGCACTCCCCCTAACCATGGCCGATGCGCATTTCCACTAGTTTTGTCATGTGTCCTTGATCAAGACCAATTTCCAAATTGTTGGTAGTTGCATTGGTGTGGTAGTTTCGAGTCCACACCCTCAATCATGTCCACCCCGACCCATGCGTTCAAGCAGTTGTTTTTCTTATATGTTAACTCTCCTGCAGTCCTTCCTCTGAATGTGGGTAGCATCTTTACCATAAATCCCTCAGAATTGTCCTGGGTCATTGTATTGCTGCTGGTACAGAGGTCTATTACATTCAATTTTACCACAGTATATCAGTCTCTGTGTACAATGTTCTTCTGGCTCTTCTCCTTTTGCTCTGCATCAATTCCTGGAGATCTTTCCAGTTCGCCTGGAACTCCTCCAGTTTATTATTCCTTTTAGCACAATAGTATTCCATCACCCGCATATACCACAGTTTGTTCAGCCATTCCCCAATTGAAGGACATACCCTCCTTTTCCAATTTGTTGCCACCACAAAAAGCGCAGATATAAATATTTTCATACAAGTCTGTTTATCTATGATCTCTTTGGGGTAGAAACCCAGCAATGGTATGGCTGGATCAAAGGTCAGGCATTCTTTTATAGCCCTTTGAGCATGATTCCAAATTGCCAGCCAGAATGGCTGGATCAGTTCACAGCTCCACCAGCAATGCATTAATGTCCCAATTTTGCCACATCCCCTCCAACATTCAATACTCTCCCCTTCTTTCATTTTAGCCAATCTGCTAGGTGTGAGGTAATACCTCAGAGTTGTTTTGATTTGCATTTCTCTAATTATTAGAGATTTGGAACACTTTCTCATGTGCTTATTGATACTTTTGATTTCTTTACCTGAAAATTGCCTATTCATGTCTCTTGCCCATTTATCAATTGGGGAATGGCTTGATTTTTTATACAATTGCTTTAACTCCTTGTATATTTGAGTAATTAGACCCCTGTCAGAGTTTTTCGTTATAAAGATTTTTTCCCAATTTGTTGTTTCCCTTCTGATTTTGACTACATTGTTTTTGTTTGTACACAAACTTTTTAGTTTAATATAATCAAAACCATTTAATTTACATTTTGTGATTTTCTCTAACTCTTGCTTGATTTTAAAGTCTTTCCTTTCCCAGAGATCTGACAAGTATACTATTCTGTGTTCACTTAACTTGTTTATAGTTTCCCTCTTTATATTCAAGTCATTCACCCATTCTGAATTTATCTTGGTTTAGGGTGTGAGATGTTGATCTAGACCTAATCTCTCCCATATTGTTTTCCATATTTCCCAAGTTTTTGTCAAATAGTGGATTCATGTCCCAAATGTTGGGCTCTTTGGGTTTATCATACACTGTCTTACTGATGTCATTTATCCCAAGTCTATTCCATTGATCCTCCTCTCTGTCTCTTAGCCAGTACCATATTGTTTTGATGACTGCTGCTTTATAGTATAGTTTAATATCTGGTACTGCTAGGCCCCCTTCCTTCACATATTTTTTTAATTATTTCCCTTGATATTCTTGATCTTTTGTTATTCCAAATGAAATTTGTTATAGTTTTTTCTAATTCAGTAAAGAAGTTTTTTGGTAGCTTGATAGGTATGGCGCTAAATAGGTAAATTAATTTGGGTAGAATTGTCATTTTTATTATGTTAGCTCGACCTACCCATGAGCAATCAATGGCTTTCCAATTGTTTAACTCCAGTTTTATTTGTTTGGAAAGTGTTTTGTAGTTGTTTTCATATAATTGCTGTGTTTGTTTTGGTAGGTAGATTCCTAAGTATTTTATATTGTCAAGGGTGATTTTAAATGGTGTTTCTCTTTCTACTTCTTGCTGCTCTAGTGTGTTGGAGATGTATAGAAATGCTGATGATTTATGTGCATTTATTTTGTATCCTGCAACTTTGCTAAAGTTGTTGATTATTTCTACAAGCTTCTTATTTGATTCTCTAGGATTTTTTAAGTAGACCATCATATCATCTGCAAAGAGTGATAGCTTAGTTTCCTCCTTGCCCACTTTGATACCTTCAATTTCTTTTTCTTCTCTAATTGCAACTGCTAGCGTTTCTAGTACAGTTAAATAATAGAGGTCATAATGGGCATCCTTGTTTCACTCCTGATCTTATTGGGAAGGCTTCTAATTTATCCCCATTGCATATGATGTTTGTTGATGGTTTTAGGTGTATACTGTTTATTATTTTTAGGAAAGGTCCTTCTATTCCTATACTTTTCAGTGTTTTCAATAGGAATGGATGCTGTATTTTGTCAAAGGCTTTTTCAGCATCTATTGAGATAATCATGTGATTTTTCTTTGTTAGGCTGTTGATATGGTCAATTATGTGGATGGTTTTCCTAATGTTGAACCATCCTTGCATTCCTGGTATAAATCCCACCTGATCATGGTGGATGATCTTCTTAATTACTTGCTGGAGTCTCTTTGCTAGTATTCTATTTAAGATTTTTGCATCTATGTTCATTAGGGAGATTGGTCTATAGTTTTCTTTCTCTGTTTTTGGTCTACCTGGCTTTGGAATCAGTACCATATTTGTGTCATAAAATGAATTTGGTAGGACTCCTTCTTTGCTTATCATATCAAATAAT
>NC_058130.1:444880219-444895900 GCF_016433145.1 Gracilinanus agilis | reverse complement strand
GCCCTGTTGTGGGGTTTCTCCGTTCGTCTGGACTTGTTTTTATGTCCCCTTGAGGAGTTTTGTGTGTTTCGGTCAGGAGAGTTTAAGAGCTACTTCTTACTCTGCTGCCATCTTAACCCGGAAATCCCCTGTACTTTTTTTTTTTAATTGGGAAGGGTGAGGAGGAGGATGATTGTTAACAGTGAAGTAAGGTTAGATCCCAGCAAGACAGAATAAAGAAATGAATTTATATAAAGAAGACAGAAAAAACTAAATTGATCTAATAAAAAATTAAATTCAAAGGAGTTAAATGCAAAGTACAAAACATTTAAAAATCAACTCCAAAAATTTTAGGAAGGACACTGATATGCTGGAGATTATCCACAGGTAGGTTGCAAGGACCATGAATGGTCTCCTAACCATACTATATGATGATCAGGTAATATTTATTTGACAGTTTGAAAGAGCAGTCAAAATTTAGCATGCAAAAGAGAAGAAAAATTGGGAGAATTGGACATAATTATACTCAAAGAGCTGTCAAATGGAATCATATGATTCCAGTTTGTAGTCTTCTATACAGTTTCTCTCTTTTACTTTTTGTCTTTTATCAGACTGAGTGAAATAATTTTAATTATTCCCTTTTGAAGGCAGTTCAATGATTTTTATTATTAATAACACAAAGAGAATCATAGCTTCAGGGATCTAATGAATTGAATAATTTGTACAGGTGAGACATTTTTTTTGGCTTGACCTAATTTTAATTTCATTTAAACTGAAGAAAACTGCACAATGACATAACCAACTATACAAGGCCATCATTTTGTGGGAGATGAGCATACAGAAATCTTTTTTCTTAAGTCTACAAAGCATTGGGACTCATTTTGGAAATGCAAACATATCATTAGTTACTCTATAAATTTAAGATATTCAGAACTTGACAGAGAAGCCACAGATTCTTATAAATCTCCTCTCAGAACAGAAAGAAAATGTTATTTTTTTGTCAACATAACACAATGTGTATTTTCCCCATACTCAATTTGCTGTATTTATATTATTCAAATTTAAAAAGACACCTAATCATTCCCTCCTCTCTCCAGGATGAACATTTCTGTGTGCCACTAGAAAATCAGCATTATGGTCCAATAGCAAGAAGTTATTCTAGAAAATCTGCAATAGAAAAGATTGCAGGAAAACTCAATACTAATGTATTAAATATTTCTAATCAAGTAACTTTTTAAAAAGTATTTATTTTAGATGAGAAATATATGGAATGAAATTGACTGGGAAAAGAGAGATAACAATAGAGATATGTAAATAATAATACCTTTAATCTTTATAGTACTTTTTACCTTTTAATGTGTTCACAAAAATTAATACATTTTATTCTCATAGAAAATCAGAAAAGCAGGTAAGGAAGATGTTAATATTACCATTTGACAGGTGGGAAAAACTGGAACAGATAGAAGTTAAGTGACTTATTGAAGGGTATATGACTAATTGGTAATAATGCAATGTCTTAGGGCAGAAGTGACATAAAGGGGATTGCACTGATTTACAAAATTGGTGTGCCTGAAGGGACCATAGAAGGCATCTGGTGTTCTCTCCTTTATTTTACAGATAGAAAATATGAGAGCCAAAGGTATGAAGTGGCAGGCTCCAAGTTACACACAGCGAGACCCAGGATTTGAAATTAGATCCTTAGTCTCCAAATCTGGCACTAGTCCTAATATTAATACTTAAAATACATAAGCCCAGTATTCAAAGTCAGAGGCATTGAAATTAGAGAAGAATCTAGCGATTTGAATGATTGATTGAATGAGGATTGTGATAAGAGGAATAGGTTGGTAATTGCCAAAACTCAGTGGAAAAATATATTTAAATACTTGAACAAATAAATGAATTAACAATAGAGGAATGAATGAATAATTTACACATATGCACACATGTGTGACCATATATACTGTGAAAAAGAATTCTTTATTGTCTATCCTGAGTTAACACTAACTTAAGTAGCTCACTAGATTGTGAAGACAGTATTAACTCTCTTTTGTCCACCTTTTGATTGAATCTACATAAGCTTGCTAGGTAGAGGAGCTTGCAAACCAATGAATTCATATCCTCCTGAACTCAAATCAGCCAGGAATCTGTGAAACCTTGTGATGAGTACCTCTCCAGAAGATGAATTTTAGAAATCTCACACCCTTAGATGGGAACTTCACCTTTAGAAGGTGAGAAGTGGATCCCACAGACACAGCTGCCCTGGGCAGTCCTAGACAATTTGGAAACTGTGATTGGCCCCTGTAAGGACAAGGAGCCACCATAAAAGCCAGGAAATCATTTGGCTTGAGGCAGATTGTCTTTGAGAAGATACTTACTCTGAAGAGAGTGTCTTCTGGAGATAGTCTTCGAAGGAGTTTTCTTGAGACTATGGCTTGGATCTTGGGCTTGGAACTCAGTTTCAATT
Organism: Gracilinanus agilis; assembly: GCF_016433145.1. Classification (NCBI taxonomy): domain Eukaryota; kingdom Metazoa; phylum Chordata; class Mammalia; order Didelphimorphia; family Didelphidae; genus Gracilinanus; species Gracilinanus agilis. The sequence goes on along the minus strand of NC_058130.1, from coordinate 444,893,457 downwards.
TAGACAAATTCCTGAGCTACTTCATTGGGTGAGTGAAAGGCTGACTCCCTTCCTAAGAGACTAACTTCCATCTTGGAGGAGGCCACATGGCTACTAACTATTGGCTCTCCTGGCCGAAGAGTAGTACGGATATTTTCTCTAACCTCTTTCACATTTCTCTACTTTATTGTTTCCCCTCTATTTTTGTAAATAAATAATTTCTGACTCTAGATATAATAAATATTGGTGACCACATAATTTCATAAAATTATTGCCCAACCATTAATTTTCACCTTTACAATACTCAATTGTTTATCTGCATATAATACATAGATATACACATGCACATGTGTATAATACTTATTATTAGCCAGGTATTCTGCTAGGTTCTGGGGAAACAAAGACAAAGACAACACAGGCTCTCTGCTAAATGAATTTATATTCTAATAAGGGAAGAATTCACATAAGAGTTTCTGGGTCAGAGAATGAGTCAGAGAATAAGTATCATAGGTAATGTGAGTGGAACTGAAAAGAGGTTGATTGTTAAGTCCTTTCCAAAAGTAATGGTAGTAGTGATTAGATTTGATTACCTTTCCTAGAGAATGAAGTAGAAAGGAGGAAGTAACCTGAGGGAAATGTGGCAAGGTTTCCAGAGTGAATGGTTGAATAGTAGTTGAAGTTTGATTTGACTTTAGATAGATGAATTGGATTAGGTTCATTGATACTCACTCATCAATCAGGAAAGCTTACCCCTGGGGTGGAGCTGCAAAACTGAGATGATAAACACCCCCCAGAAAGAGCAAAGATGTTTCATAAATAAAAGATTGTTTTTAAAATTTGAGTATGAAAATCTAAAAAAAAATTTGAGTATGAAATCATACATCAGTGTGCTGATAGTTAATAATAAACAATGGGGGGATATATTTCCCAAATGAGGTCTATTATCCAGATGGGGATAAAGTATGGCTCAAAGAGAGACAGAAAAGGCATCTCTATCTTGTTATCCCATTACCCTTTTTCAAGGGAGACTTTAATTACTGCCAGGAGGGGAAACAAGAGGTGGAGGCTGGAATTTTGGCCTTTTTGTTCTCCCCTGAGAGAGGATATATTGAGATAGATTAAATATTGCTAGTCTAGGTTCAAAAGGAAAGAAGGAAGCAAGAAAGGAAGCAAGTCCCCAATTTTATATCTATGGCTTAACACTTTACACTAAATACTATCATCACAATGAAAATACATACTAAGTAACAGAGGTGTATTTATCCAAGAGAAATATGAGAGACTTACATAATACAATACGTACCAGACAACATAGAATGAAGGAGTGCACCATTGGAAAGAAAGTAATTCAGATCTACCAAGAGTGAAACATAGAATACACTCAAAGAGAACAACCCTAAGCCTATACCAAGATAGGGACAGGGACATATGGAGAGTGCTAGATCTTCTCATATCACCTTTTTTTTTTTTTTTTTTTACTCTTCCTTCATCACCCTGAAGTGGAGTTGACATAGTTCATCTTTTCACTAGAAAATGGAAGCCAACAAAGTTTCAAGGGATATGAAAAGATTCGAAACAATTGAGTTGTTTGAAGAGAATGAAATAAATACCTTTCTTCTCTCTTGCTCTCACAAATTTTTCTTAGTCTGTCACTCAGACCCAGGGCATTGGACGATATGAATGAGTAGAAAATCCTAAATAGGTTTTGGAATTCAGGTTACATCAGGGCATAGTTTTAAATTTAATCTGCATTATTTACTCTTTCCTAAATCTAGATAATCATCAAAACATAAATCAAGCCCCAATTTGTAGCATTTGCTAGTTTCTAAGGTGTATATATTCACTCAGAAAATTCAACTTTCAGCTTTTAAGGGCAAATTTGAGCTGGTCACTAGAATCTGAAGTAGAATTCAAACTAAAGCATTAAAAACAGAAATGTCAGGATGTTGTACAAACACTATGATGGAGATACTAGAACTGGATTTGATGAATAGGCTTAAAGAATTTATAGTTATGATTGTCTTTTCCCAGCCTCCTCAGTTTGTGGAGTAGAAACCTGAAGCCAAAGAGATGAAGTGACTTTTCTAATGTCACCTAGGCAGGGAGCCACAAAGCCAGGATTTAAACTCAGGATTCAAACTCCAGGGCCTACTTTTTAGACTCTATTTTGCTGTGCCAAGGCTACTCTAACTTTTGAGACCTAGAGAAAATCACTGTAGATAAGATTGAAATAGAAATCTCTAGAAGAGATATAATACTGTTGAATTCTATTATCTATAATTCATAAGATTACTGAATTTTATAAAGTGAAGAGGAAAAGGAATAAGTGATAATTTAAAATCCATTCACATAATAAAATGATTTCAGGATAAGGGCCTTCAAGAAACCATGGAACTATTAAAAATTGATATTATAGGGGCAGCTGGGTAGCTCAGTGGATTGAGAGTCAGGCCTAGAGATGGGAGGTCCTAGGTTCAAATCCGGCCTCAGACACTTCCCAGCTGTGTGACCCTGGGCAAGTCACTTGACCCCCATTGCCCAACCTTACCACTCCTCCACCTATGAGCCAATACACAGAAGTTAAGGGTTTAAAAAAAAAGAAAAAAATTGATATGATAAATAATATTTGCTCTGTTGAAAATGTTGTGTAGGATCATGGCTTTCTTATTCCTGGTATGGAAATTCCCTTTACTAATGTTGGTGAGACTTTAAGAGATTGAGTGACCAAACTACACCCTTGAGCATCCTGCATTACCACAAACAGGGGAGGGAGGAAGTACCTGGTAGAGGGGCAGAACACGTGAAAAATGTCCTTGGGTGCTATGGAGAGGGAGAATGGAGCAGTCCCCTCTAGCAGGCAGGGACTCATGTCATGGGTTCACCAACACAGCCCTTTACGAAGGTATACAAGCAACATACATGTAACTAAAATGTTTAATTGCCTCTTTAGGCCAATAAGCATTTATTAAACTTTTATGCTAAGCGCATAAAAAAAATTCAATAAGCAATCCTAACTCTCAAGGATTTCACAGTAAACACACATGGCTGGCTTCCTAGTTTTTGAGAAATGTCTGTGACTTTTTTGGCTTTTTTTTTTTGAGATAGGATCTTAGAAAGTTCTGCCAATTAAAAAATCATATTCCTGAGTATAACAATTAAAGCTTTTTTGAGTTAATGAATATATTCTTAAATCGTTGGAGAGTAAGAGACAATGGATGCAAAGAATTTGAAGAAAACTAAATAAATGAAGAGGAACAAATGTAAAATTTTACTTGTCTTGAAGTTTTATTTTGGATAGACAATTGACTGAAAGACAATGAAAAATTTTTGTATGATGCTTTTGTGAATAATGTAATAGCTTATATTTTATGCATATATAATACTTATACTTCTGAGTTAATAATTCATTTTAATTTGACAGCTATTCTGTGAAGTGAATAATTTGAGTATCACCCCCATTTTATAAACTTAGGGTGGTTAAAAGATTTGTTTAAAGTCACCCAACTAATAAGTATCTGTGAAAGAATTTGAAACCAGGTATTCATATTCTAGTACTCTTTCAATTTCTTTCATGTCTCATTAATGATGTTTGAAATTAATACTTAGTGCAAGTACTGAATTTACATACCCATTATTCCCACATCTTTTGAACAAGCAACTAAACTGCTTAGTGTTACAATTATAATGCTACAGAAATCAATAAGTTTCAGGAATCAGCCAATCAGATAATAAACTTATGAATATTGGCTAGAGAAACAAAGAATGATTTTTTCCCTCTTTTAAGCAATTCTTACAGATTTAACATGTGCAAAACTCTGTGTTAAGTACTGGAAATACAAACAGGATAAAAGTAGAATACATTGCTAGATTATTTTAATATTTAAAAATATTTTCTCAGAATAAAATTCTGAAGTAAATATGAATATATATTTATTTTATGGATGATAAAGCAGGCTCGGTTCATAGCACCACATACTCAAAGTTGGAAGCCTTAAAAAATCATCTAGACCAATTTTCTCATTTTATAGAGGAAGAAACTGAAGGCAAGAAAAGCTGTGTCTTTCCTGAGTTCACACAGGTAATACATGAAGGATGAAGTGACTTGGAAGCTAAATTGGGCTGGGAATTGAACCAAGCTATTCTGATTAAAAATTTAGTGCACTAACATTATGCTACCACTGAAAATATAAAGTAAAGCAAAACAAAGTAAATTAGTAATAATTTGGGTCAATTTTGAATGAGGAGTTATGATTTCATTGTTTTAAGGAACTATTGGTGAGGAAACTCCCTCTACCAATGCAGACCAACAATTGGCATACAATTTACCATCAAATAAGCAATAATATTACCATCAAATAAGCAATTATAACTATTTATCTAATGCTATGGAGAATTCTTTGGATACCTGAGATATTAAGTGACTTTTGCAGGGTTACACAATCATTGTGAGTCAGAGATGGAATTTGGCCCTAATTCATATTAAATGTATGATTAAAGTATTTTTGTGGCTATAGAGCAGTGGTTCCCAAACTTTTTTGGCCTACTGCCCCCTTTCCAGAAAAAATAATACTTAGCCCCCTGGAAATTATTATTTTTTAAAATTTTAATAGCAATTAATAGGAAAGATAAATACACCTGTAGCCATCACCACCTCGCTGGATCTCTGTAGCACCCACAAGGGGGCGGTAGCTCCCACTTTTGGAATCACTGCTATAGATTGTGAAAATTGTAACAAAATTTATATGTATAAGCAAAGATTTTTTTTTCTTCAAAGAGAAACATTTTCTTCAATGTCTATCAACATTGTTTGCAATCATCTTTGACTTATGACTAGATCTTAAGGGATTCACTTGAGATACTCAGAAGATAATGATCTTTCCTGAGGTCATTCTGCAAGTTAGTGGGAAATGTAAGATTTGAATGTATATCTCCTTGGCTCAAAGCCCAGCATTCTACTGTGAATGTGTGAGTAATTCAAGCTTGAATCACAGAATCACCCTTCCCCAACCCTTTAAAAGGCTTCTTGTTTGTGGCATTTGTACATGCCAACTTTTTGGAACCACTACTGAATCGATATATCATAAAAATAATACCTAAACTCATTTATAATGTTGGACAATGCTCTAAAAACTGAAATATATTTAAGATATTCATTTTGGAGAGGTCTTTGCCCCTTTTTCTTCATGTAGGATATAGAACCAAATAGTCTATAATTTGTTTGTCTTGAATCTGAGACTAAAGCTCCAAATGGATGTTGGGAGCCTGAGCCACCACAGATGCTTAGTTAAGCTTTGTTCATTAGGTAGACAGTAGTTATTTGTGACCAAATCTTATTTCCAGAAATAAAACATTCTGAAAAATGTGCTCCCAGAAAGAGGGTATTGTTCTGGGAATTCATCCAAATTGAATCCTTCATCTGTTACTTTAATTAGGTCGCTTGAAGCTGATAAAATAAAATGTATCTGAAGCTGAGAAGGCTTAAGCAGGAAGGAACACTGGTGAAGTATTTTATTCATTTACAGTAGGTGAAAGTAAAGTACAAGTTATGACTCAGTCATCAACATTTTCTTTTGGACAAAAAATTGGGAATCTAGACTATCGATTAAACCCCTATAATTTGGAGCAATTTGCAATTTTATCAGAGAAAAATTTGCCAAAACTAATTTAAGAAAGTTGTGCAAATGAAGACAGGCATCTTGAAAATAACCATTTTAAATGTTCAATTTGAGAGATAAAATTGTTTCTCCCAGGGTTTCCTGAATACTGGTGAGAAAGCTGATGCAACTTTTGTGCCAGCAATTGGCTGGAAGTCTTTCTGCTGTATCTTTTGTGCAACACATTATTCCAAATGTGGATTCACAAAAGAAAGTGGAAGGAATGCTTTGCATGCACTATAACTCAAATTCTCAGAAATTAAATGAAAAATTTGTATGAAAATGTTGGCTCTGGTGATATGATTAATTCAGTCAGTGTTTTCAAAGTCTCAGGTCAATCACAACCTTTTTGGACCTCAGTTTGTTGCTCTTTGAGTAGAGGAGATTTATTAAAATTTATTAGGAAATGTATTCAAATTTAAAATTCTAATTTCATTGTAAATAATGAATACAGAATCAAAGAAATTTAGATAAGGAAGGGACCTTAAGTCAAACTCCTTACCCATTTCAGGGTTTCCATCTACAAATCAAGGACAAGTATTTATCTAGACTGATAACTTCCAATGACAGATAACTCAGTAATCTGACTGTCATTTCTGTCTGCTTTAAGATAGCTCTAATTGTTAGAAAGTTTCACTGTACTGAGTTGAAATCTATCTCCCTTTGATTTTAATACACTGATCATTTAAATCTGCTCTCTAGAACAACAGAATATAAGTTGAATTCGTACTTGAAATGACAGCTTTTCAAAAACTGAAGCTGGGTATCATGTTCCTTTGGGATCTTCTCATTGCTTTTTGCCGCTTCCCTTGATACTTTCCCCAATTGTTCTTTGTACAGCAGTGCATTTTAGACTTTCAGTATTCTTCTTGAAATGTAATAGTAAGAACCTGAAAAAATATACTAGATATATACTTACTATTGGACAGTAAAAGCAACAGAATCATTGACTATCTTATTCAAGACAAAAAAAATTCTTAATAGCTTTCACAAAAAAATTGTGAAAAAGAGAAATTGAGGCATAGTGTTCTGAGTAAGATTAGTTTATTAGCAAGAATAGGAATTTCCAGTGAGTGGAACCAAAAGCTCCTCAGTAGCTAAATATCTATCTGATACTTATCATATTTTTTATATTTAATAAGGAATAACTGATCATGATAAACAATCTTGGGTAGCATAAAAATATCTAGTTTGGTCAGTGCTAAGGATGCTAACCAACAGGTTATATCAGACAATCCCTGGCCTAAAATCTAGACTGAAATTCTTGGTAAAGTCCCATTTGGCATTTCTTTTTTTAATTTTTTTTGAAATTTTTGAAATTTTGAATATTTTCTCCTAGTTACCTATTTCATGATCTTTCCCTCTCCCTTAAACCCCCTCAGCTGATGGACAATTCCACTGGGTTTTATGTGTATCATTGATCAAGACCTAATACCATATTATTGATAGTTGGACTAGAGTTATTATTTAGTGTATTGATCCTCAATAATATCCCCAATAGCCCATGTGTTCAAGCAGTTGTTTTTCTTCAGTGTTTCTCCTCCCACAGTTATTCTTCTGAATGTGGCTAGTTTTCTTTCTTATAAGTCCCTCAGCCTTGCTCTGGACTCTTGCATTGCTGCTAGTATAAAAGTCCGTTATGTTCGATTGTACCACAGTGTATCAGTTTCCTTGTACAATGTTCTCTGGGATCTACTCCTTTCACTCTGCATCAATTCCTGGAGGTCATTCCAGTTCACATGGAATTCCTCCAGTTCTTTATTCTTTTGAGCACAATAGTATTCCATCATCAATAGATATCATAATTTGTTCAGCCATTCCCCAATTGAAGGACATACCCTTGTTTTTCAGTTTTTTTGCCACCACAAAGATTAAGGCTATACATATTTTTGTACAAGTCTTTTCCCTTATGATCTCTTTGGGGTATAAACCCAGCAGTGGTATGGCTGGATCAAAGGGCAGACAGTCTTTTAGGGCCCTTTGAGCATAGTTCCAAATTGCCATCAAGAATGGTTAGATCAGTTCACAACTCCACCGTCAATGCATTAATGTCCAAATTTTGCCACATCCCTTCCAACATTCATTACTGTCCTTTGCTGTCATTTTAGCCCCATTTGGCACTTCTAAGGGAGAACAGGGACCTTGTAGTCTGGCTGATGCTTGATGAGAGGTCATTTAATTGATTTTTTACTGAAATGTGGGTGACGAGTATCTAAAAAAGAGAACCGAAAACTCAGGACTGAATTCTTCACTGTAGTGATACTGTAGAACAGAGTCAACTTGACTGTTCTTGTGATCATTGAAAAGTATATGAGGGAGATCTAAATATTTCTCTTCCAGATCTAGAAAAATCAAACCAAAAAATAAATAAGAAAGAGATAAGAGAGGTGAATGAACTCCTAGAAAAATTAGATTTAATTGATATGTGGAGAAAAATAAATAGGGACAAAAAGGATAACACCTTCTTTTCAGCTCCACATGGTACATTCACAAAGATTGACCATGTTATAGGGCATAGAATCATTGCAAGCAAATGGAAAATAACCGAAATAATAAATGTAACCTTCTCAGATCATAATGCAATAAAAATAATAATTTGTAAGGGAACCTGGACAGGCAAATCAAAAACTAATTGGAAATTAAATAATATGATTCTCCAAAACCAATTAGTCAAAGAAGAAATCATAGAAACAATCAACAATTTCATTGAAGAGAATGACAATGATGAGACATCCTACCAAACTCTGTGGGATGCGGTCAAGGCAGTACCCAGGGGGAAATTTATATCCTTGAGTGCATATATTATTAAGGAGGGCAGAGATTAATGAATTGGGCATGCAACTCAAAAAAAATCAGAAAGTGAGCAAATTAAAAATTCCCAGATGAAAACTAAACTAGAAATAGTAAAAATCAAGGGAGAAATTAATAAAATCAAAAGTAAAAGAACTATTGTATTAATAAATAAGACTAGAAGCTGGTATTTTGAAAAAACAGATAAAATAGACAAAGTACTGGTCAATCTAATAAAAAAAAGGAAAGAAGAAAACCAAATTGACAGTATCAAAGATGAAAAGGGAGACCTCACCTCTAATGAAGGGGAAATTAAGGCAATCATTAAAAACTATTTCACCCAATTATATGGTAATAAATATAACAATTTAGGAGATATGGACGAATATTTACAAAATATAAACTGCTTAGATTAACAGCAGAAGAAATAGAATACCTAAATAATCCCATATCAGAAAAAGAAATTGAACAAGCCATCAAAGAACTCCCTAAGGAAAAATCACCATGACCTGATGGATTCACAAGTGAATTCTATCAGCCATTCAAAGAGCAACTAATCCCAATACTATACAAATTATTTGATATGATAAGCAAAGAAGGAGTTCTACTAAATTCCTTTTATGACACAAATATGGTACTGATTCCAAAGCCAGGGAGATCAAAAACAGAGAAAGAAAACTACAGACCAATCTCCCTAATGAACATAGATGCAAAAATCTTAAATAGAATACTAGCAAAGAGACTCCAGCAAGTAATTAAGAAGATCATCCACCATGATCAGGTGGGATTTATACCAGGAATGCAAGGATGGTTCAACATTAGGAAAACCATCCAAATAATTGACCATATAAACAGTCTAACAAACAAAAATCACATGATTATCTTAATAGATGCTAAAAAAAGCCTTTGACAAAATACAGCATCCATTCCTATTGAAAACACTGAAAAGTATAGGAATAGAAGGACCTTTTCTAAAAATAATAAACAGTATATACCTAAAACCATCAACAAACATCATATGCAGTGGGGATAAATTAGAAGCCTTCCCAATAAGATCAGGAGTGAAACAAGGATGCCCATTATCACCTCTATTATTCAACATAGTACTAGAAACACTAGCAATAGCAATTAGAGAAGAAAAAGAAATTGAAGGTATCAAAATAGGCAATGAGGAGACTAAGCTATCACTCTTTGCAGATGATATGATGGTCTACTTAAAAATCCTAGAGAATCAACTAAGAAGCTTGTAGAAATAATCAACAACTTTAGCAAAGTTGCAGGATACAAAATAAATGCACATAAATCATCAGCATTTCTATATTTTCCAACACATTAGAGCAGCAAGAGGTAGAAAGAGAAACAACATTTAAAATCACCCTAGACAATATAAAATACTTAGGAATCTATCTACCAAAACAAACACAGCAGTTATATGAAAACAACTACAAAACACTTTCCAAACAAATAAAACTGGATCTCAACAATTGGAAAGCCAGGGGTCTAATTACTCAAATATACAAGGAGTTAAATCAATTGTATAAAAAATCAAGCCATTCCCCAATTGATAAATGGGCAAGAGACATGAATAGGCAATTTTCAGGTAAAGAAATCCAAAGTATCAATAAGTACATGAGAAAGTGTTCCAAATCTCTAATAATTAGGGAAATGCAAATCAAAACAACTCTGAGGTATCACCTCATACCCAGCAGATTGGCTAAAATGAAAGAAGGGGAGAGTAATGAATGTTGGAGGGGATGTGGCAAAATTGGGACATTAATGCATTGCTGGTGGAGTTGTGAACTGATCCAGCCATTCTGGCTGGCAATTTGGAATCATGCTCAAGGGGCTATAAAAGAATGCCTGCCCTTTGACCCAGCCATACCATTGCTGGGTTTGTACCCCAAAGAGATCATAGATAAACAGACTTGTACGAAAATATTCATAGCTGCGCTTTTCGTGGTGGCAAAAAACTGGAAAAGGAGGATATGCCCTTCAATTGGGGAATGGCTGAACAAACTGTGGTATATGCTGGTGATGGAACACTATTGTGCTAAAAGGAATAATAAACTGGAGGAGTTCCAGGTGAACTGGAAAGACCTCCAGGAACAGATGCAGAGTGAAAGGAGCAGAGCCAGAAGAACATTGTACACAGAGACTGATATACTGTGGTAAAATTGAATGTAATGGACCTCTGTACCAGCAGCAATGCAATGACCCAGGACAATTCTGAAGGATTTATGGTAAAGAACACTACCCATATTCAGAGGAAGGACTGCAGGAGAGGAAACATATAAGAAAAACAACTGCTTGAACACATGGGTTGGGGTGGACATGATTGGGGATGTAGACTCAAAACTACCATACCAATGCAACTACCAACAATTTGGAAATAGGTTTTGATCAATGACAAATGATAAAACCAGTGGAAATGTGGGTCGGCCATGGGTGGGGGGAGTACGGGGGGTGAAGGGGAAAGTAGGAGCATGAACCATGTAATTATGTTAAAAATGAATATTAATAAATATTTAAATTTTAAAAAAGTATATGAGGCAACAAAAATAGCATGGTTTTGCTGGAAGTACACAATAGTCCTGTTACAACTAAGAAACTTGAAGCTGCAGGCTTGAGTTCAGATCCACATATTCAGGGAATATAATATACATTAATACACAATAATTCGATTAAGCCTTAATAATACCAAAAAAGGGTATTTTTAAATTCCACATGCCACATCACAATGTTTTCTCATTGAGTTTGCAAAAACTCATAGGTCATTATAGTGATTCTTTTTGATAGATAAATATAAAATTATCTTGTTTTATAGCATGTAGATTCTTCACAATATATCCCTCAACTTTACCCCTCTCCAAATGCAGTGTCTTATTACAATCCAGATATTCCCTATTTTACTTTTATGTAGCTGATTAAAAACAGTTATCCAAAGATTGGTGGGCTTTACCTTATCCCTGCTAACTTTTTTAGTTTTAATTGAACACTGATTCTATCATGCACCTAATAATCCATACATTACTCCTTTTGTCTATCCACCTAGAAATTCAAGCTTTTATTTTATTTTAAACCCTTAACTTCGGTGTATTGGTTCCTAGGTGGCAGAGTGGTAAAGGTGGGCAATGGGGGTCAAGTGACTTGCCCAGGTTCACACAGCTGGGAAATGTCTGAGGCTGGATTTGAACGTAGGACCTCCTATCTCTAGGCCTGACTCTCAATCCACTGAGCTACCCAGCTGCCCCAAGCTTTTATTTTTTTAATTAAATTCTGAACTTAAATGTCAAGTGAGAGCAATTAGAACAGAGAAACAGAATGGATGGGAAATTACTAATTTATTTTTTCTAGAATTTACTTTTCTTTAAAATAGAGTGAATTCAATATGTAATTTTAAAAACTATTCTACTTAAAGTTGATACTTTTTAGCCTTTCTTCCTTTTTCCTATTTGCATTAAAATGGTTCTATACCTACAAACAAGCACTTCTTTACTGAGAAGAGAGATTTGTGTAGTAGTCAATTATGTGGAACAAGACTGGTTACCACACTGATCTGTAGTCATCTGTCTTGTTATATAGCTTTTATTGGCATTACGGTTGTCACTTTTTATATTGTCCTGATTCTACTTTTTTCACTTTGCACAACTATGTAGTTTTTTTCCTAAAACTTGTTATATTTGACTTTAAAAAATTGTTCTAATTTTCTAATGAAGTCAGATGCTATTTTTTCCATTTAATTCTGCAATTGATGTGTATGCACCTTATTTTTTTCAAAAAGTAAAAGTTTTGATATGAATAATTATTTATATTTCCTTATACCACCAACCACCCTGAATGTATGTATCTTGTGACAAACTACCTGACTATTAATTGCTTGTTGTCTTAATTATGTATCCATTAATGATATGCCTGGGCGAAAAAGATTTGGGATATTTGTAATTATTGCATAATTTAAAATTGCTTTTCAAAATCTTTGGAAAAATTGGCATCTTTTAAAAAATTGCATCACTACCAAAACAATAGTATATTAGTGTGCCTGAATTCCCAGAGTGTTTCCAGTTTTGAATATTTATATTAAATTTACAAATTTGCTAGTGTAAGGAGAAAAGAGAATTTCTTCAATTTATATTTGACTTGGAAATTATTTTTAGCATTATATATTCCTGTTAATAGTTTTCATTTTTTTATTTAAGATTATTCATACCCTTTGACCTTTCTATTTCAGTTTATTCTTGGTCTTGGTTTTCTGTCAAGTCCATATATTTGTTTTTGGCATATATAACATTAACAAATGATGTTTAATGATTTTTTGTCAAGATTTCTTTATCATCTCTGATAATCTTATAAGGACAGTTTAGTTGATAAGGAAATAAGGACAGAACAAGGGAGTTATCTTTTACCTCATGCTTCCAGCTCTGGCTCCAGGAGCATGGAGTTTATTATATATATTTCAAGACTCATTTCACACAAAAGAAGCCCCTGAAACTGCAGATGCTCAAAAGTTAGAAATTATGTCACATCAAAACACAAAACATTGGCTTCAGAATAGACCAAGGCCAAGGCTGAATTTTGACTGGTTCTTATCAGAAAGCCAAGTTGGGAGTATTTTTCTCAGGGTTGAATTGCCCCTTGCTAAAGTTTTGGCCTTGGCTGTAGCTGCATTCCTGGGCAAAGGGAAACAGTATTAACCCTTTAAATTCAGGTTTGCTAGGAACTTACAGCTTTTCAATAAGGTCACAATACTTTTCAACAAGAAATCACAAGGATCACAAAAGGGGTCAAAAGAGGAGTCTCAGATTTTTATCTATTCTC
>NC_058130.1:444846787-444872553 GCF_016433145.1 Gracilinanus agilis | reverse complement strand
ATATATATATATATATATATATTCAAACCAATTGGTCTGTCCAAATATTACCCTCCAAATGACCTCAAAATAATGCCTCAAATCTAATTTTAAAGCATCAGGGACATTAAAAAGTTAGCATGAATTATATTTCCAGTCTAAAAAAACAACGAGGTTAGCAGGAAATGACTATGTTGCAGAGGTAGAGCCCTGTCTGGAGTCCACACTGGTATAGCAGTAATAGCACTTTTTGAAACTCAGAGCCCAGATTTGGCAAATAGATTGCTATTTATTTCTATAATTCATTTTTTTAAACCCTTAACTTCTGTGTATTGGCTCCTTGGTGGAATATATATAGTTGTGAGGAAGATTATTACTTAGTTATTAGCGTAGTATTAGTATTAGACCTAACAGGAAGGGCTGGAAAATTCCAAGATGGAATGGGGAAGCAAGAAGTGGCTCTTGCTCTCTGAGAAGGACTCCATGGTGTTTGGGACAAGTAGTAACTGATTCCCTGGGAGACCTCAGAGCTAGTGGAGTTGCACCTTGACTCCCTGGGATCCTGGAGTGTGGTGAAGGTTGAAAGCAGAGGACATCAATCCTGCATGACAGCACTGAGTAGGCAGTGATCTGCGGTCAGGTTGACAGCTTGCAGACTCCCTCTCCCTACTGGGCTGCCTTGAACCATCAGTTCTGGAGGAGTTGCTTCCTGGCATCCTGAAAACATCTCTGGACTCTACTGTGAGGATTCCCACTCTAGTAGTGTTATTCTCTGGGCCCTGCCTGGCTTAGGTCTTAGATTAGTATAGATAAATTCCTCCCTTGACCTTGTGGTTTGCCCTTGGCTTGTAAGTGTAGAATCCCTTATTCCCATCCTTTATTATTGTTTCCCACAATTAAACTGTTATAAACCTTTGCCTTTTGCCTGCTGGCTCCATAGGCCCTTGCCTAGGTAGGCTGAGTGACTATTTGAGCCTAACTGCCATTTTCAGTAACTGTTACCTCCTAGTAGTTAAACTTAGTCTCCCTACCTTGTTTGATCCTATCCATCTGTCATTCCTGTCACCCTCACCCCATTGTGAACCCACAGATTATTTAGTTAACTTCCCTGGTAATCCTTCATTACAATATATGTATGTATATATTTGTATATATACATATATATGCACAGATAGATAGAATCAATAAAAATGAATTATAGGGAGGCAGCTGGGTAGCTCAGTGGATTGAGAGTCAGGCCTAGAGACGGGAGGTCCTAGGTTCAAATTTGGCCTCAGACACTGCCCAGCTGTTTGACCCTGGGCAAGTCACTTGACCCCCATTGCCCACCCTTACCACTCTTCCACCAAGGAGCCAATACACAGAAGGGTCTAAAAAATGAATTATAGAAATAAATAGCAATCTATTTGCCAAATCTGGGCTCTGAGTTTCAAAAAGTGCTATTACTGCTATACCAGTGTGGACTCCAGACAGGGCTCTACCTCTGCAACGTAGTCATTTCCTGCTAACTTCATTGTTTTTTTAGACTGGAAATATAATTCATGCTAACTTTTTAATGTCCCTGATGCTCTAAAATTAGATTTGAGGCATTATTTTGAGGTTATTTGGAGGGTAATATTTGGACAGACCAATTCGGTAACTATTCCTAATCTACTACCTTGACTCCTCACTATGTTTACATGCTAATAGGGGAAGATGGCATATGTCTGCTCAAAATCCTAATATCTTCCTGGATCATAAAAGGAAAAAAAAATAAGAGAAATTTTGAGAGTGGTTTAATTATTTCAGGATAGTTTAATATTTTATTTATTTTTTTTTATTTTTTAAACCCTTAACTTCTGTGTATTGGCTCCTAGGTGGAAGAGTGGTAAGGGTGCGCAATGAGGGGTCAAGTGACTTGCCCAGGGTCACACAACTGGGAAGTGTCTGAGGCTGGATTTGAACCTAGGACCTCCTGTCTCTAGGCCTGACTCTCAATCCACTGCCCTCCAATACTTTATTTTTTAACAGAAAGTGTTGAGATCTCTTTATCATCTCAGATAATCTGATAAGGACAGTTTAGTTGATAAGGAAGCAAAGGACAGAGAAGATCTTTTCCTCAGCTCATGCTTCCAGCTCTGTCTCCAGGAGCATGGATTTCTTTATATATGTTTCAAAACTCATTTCACACAAAAGAATCCCCCCAAAACTTTGCAGACGTGCAGAAGTTACAAATTATGTCATATCAAAACACAAAACATTGGCTTCAGAAAAGACCAAGGCCAAGGCTGAATTTTGACTAGGTTCTTATCAAGAAGCCAAGTTGGGGAGTATACTTCTCAGGGTCTAATTGCCCTTGCTAAGATTTTGGCCTTGGCTATACCCTGCAGTAGCATTCCTGGTCAAAGGGGAACAGTGTTAACCTTTTTTAATTCAGGTTTGCTAGGAACTTAAAGCTTTTCTATAAGGCCACAATACTTTTCAACAAGAAATCACAAGGATCACAAAAGGGGTCAAAAGAGGAGTCTCAGATATTTATCTATTCTCTTATTGGCTTCCCACAAGAAAGGACAGGGGGAAAAGAAATATATCAGGGAAAGAAAGATAAAGAAAAGAAAACCTCAGAGCTATTATTTAATACAAATGGGGTATGCAAATAGAAGTATGCAAAAATAAGAATGAATTAGGGAGAGTGGGAACCACTTGAACTTCTCTTCAAAAGAGATTAGATTGAGGAATGCCTGAACAAATTGTGGTATCTTCTGGTGATGGTATACTATTGTGTTCAAAGGAATAATGAAATGGAGGAATTCCATGTGAACTCCAATGACCTCCAGGAATTGATGCAGAGTGAAAGGAGCAGATCCAGGAGAACAATGTACATAGAGATGGATACACTGTGGTACAATAGAACATAAAGAACTTTACCAGCAATGTTTTACACCCTAGACCTGAGACAGTGTTCCCTACATTTACAGAAAAAGATGTGTGGCCATGTCTCAAGTTCATTGACCTGAGAAAAAATGACCCAAGGTATACAGAAAACCCTTAACTTATAGGAAAATATAATAATGATTTTATATATTCATGTCTTCCTTCAAATTAACATTTTTAAGAAAATGGTCAAGGGTTGGAGACAGAGGTTGTAATCCAGAAATAAAGGACAGGAATGTTAAATTGACTAGCTTTACAGTGGATACAAAGAGAGAAGTTCAGGGTTGGATTACCTGGGAGACACTTAAGTTTTACAATGGATACAAGAGGATCATTCCAGTCATGGGGCTTGACCATCTGGGAGAGGTCTCTGATACAATGGGAGAAACTTCTAAGACAAATTAAGATTTGTTCAATGGGCACTTCAGTCTAAGACAAAGTCAGGAAAGGCAAGTTTCCAGAGGACAGGGGCAGATTTATTAATATCTTAAAGTACGAACTCAAAAGACCCAATTCAAAATACTTAGAGGCTATAAGACTTTTGTCCTTCAAGGAGAAGGATGGAGTGGAGTCCTACAGAGAGAAGGAAGGAGTGAAGGAACCAACATTCAACAGAGGTTCTAGAGGTATTGATATTGGATATATTAATAACTCTGAGTATTTATACATTTATTTCACTTCACACACTAAGAAAAGAGAAATCAATAATTATCACACTTTGCAAATTATATGATAGTTTACCTCAAGAAAGAACTCAAGAGAATTAGCTAATTAATTTAAATAATGACTTCTTCAAACACATAAGTTATAAAATAAATTCATATTTTTTTCATTTCTTCACATTACCAACAAAAACTGGCATGAAGGTATAGAAGAAGTCTCATTCAGAATAATTGCAGAATATATTAAGTAGTTGGGAGGTTAAATAACAAGGTCCTACATAAATAGAACTATAATACCTTATACTGAATAAAGACAGACCAAAATAATTGGAGGCATATTAATTGCTCAGGGATAGACCAAGGCAATATAATGAAAATGACAATGCTAATTGTTGCATTTTAGTGACATATTAATGAAAATTCCAAATGATTATACTGTAGAATTAGGAAAATGAGACTTAAATTTAACCAAAGGAACAAAAGGTCAAGAATCTTCAAGAATTTAATGCCAACAAAAGACAGGAATGAGGTGGTTCTAGCAGTATCATATTCCAAACTATGTTGAATAGTAAAAGTGAACAATTCTATTTGGTACTCATTAAAAGTACAAAAATCATCAGTAGAATAGGTTAGGTTCAGAGAAGACGAGTCAAGTGTCATGACATAATTTGATAAATACTAGGACCCTACCTACTGTCACAAGGATTCACTATTCAACAAATACTGTTGGGAAAACTAGAGAAAAAAAAGTCTAGCGGAAATTAGTTATAGCTTAACATCTTAAAATCCAGTTTTATTTAGGTAGAGATTTAGAATTTATTTAAAAATTTAATTAATATATCACTAAAAATGCAACAATTAGCATTGCCATTTTCATTATATTGCCTTGGTCTATATCCCTGAGCAATTAATATTTATTAAAAAATTCTAATTCTCTCCCTAAATAAAATTGTCTTAGCGATTTAAACAATCACATAATGAGTAAATTAGTCAAGAAAAGGAAAAAATCTTCTCAAAATTATTCATGGAATAATTCAAAGAATAATCCTGAACAAAGAAGAGAGAGAATATTATAGAAGAAAAAATGAAAGTTTTGACCATACAAAAATTAAAAACAATCATATATAAACAAGCAAAACCAATTCAATTAAAATAGGAAGCTATAATTTTTCATGTTTTCTCTGATAAAATTGTTTCCAAGATATATCAGTAACTGATACATACACACACATCCATAATTTTCTTTGGCATTAGTTATATATAGAATAAATAAAAAACAGGAAAAGAGAAAAGCTGGGGATACATGTGACAATCTAATATATTCTACTTCTCTCTTTTATAAATATGTTGAAATGCTCGTTGAACTTTTATTTTTTCAGCCTATGTGAAATAGCATGTGCTGTAAATGACTGTTTAAAAGTTTAGATTGCATTAGTTTTGTAGGTTTTCCGAACATCCCTCTTTTAAGTTCCAAGGAATGTTTCCCAGTTGTAATATTCTTGAATCTGAAGACTGCATGTTTTCTTTTCAGCCTTTATTTTGTTAGAAATAACTGTATTAGTATTCTTTATTTGGTTAGGTAAAACTCTCCTAATGCTTAAAAAAAGAATTTTAAAATATCTTCCCAAATTTGTATTTCTAATAATACTAGTAGGTAGGAGTAGTAAAACCAGTAGATAAGCTCAACAAATTCTTTGAAGCCATTTCAAGAAAGACATTATGGTATAATAGACAATATTAGACTTGGAAACAGGAAGAACTGGGTATAGATATTATCTCTGTCTCTTAGTAGTTATGTGAACCATGGGGATATTATTTAAATCCATAAGACCCCCACTTTCCTCATCTGCAAAATGGAATAATAATGACTCTAATTACTATTTTACAAGGTTATGGGAAATATAAAATCAGAAAATACATGTAACACATTCTTCTAAAAGTTGGACATCATATTAATGTTTGTTATTATTATTACTATCATCTGAAAAGTCCAGGATAGCTAAACTAAATAATTTTATTGGCTCTTTCCTAGCTAGAGCATTTCCTGGTTATTCAGAGTTATATGACTATGGATAGGTTGAAACTAATTAGTCCCTTGGAAACAAACTAGCGCAATCAATTAAAAACAAATTCTAACATATTTCCTATGTAGAAATCTTCTGGTTGTTTGGGGGTGGTGCTCCTAAAGTGGACTCTATGTCATTCAGGCTTCCTTGATTAAAGGACATAAAAAGAAACAATTGAGTTCCATCTGTCACACACTTTCTGCCAATAGGCTCAAATGACATTATGCTTTAAATTCTTTAACTTGAAACTATGAAAATTCATGATGCCAACCACTTTGCCAAAAAGATTCTATCCTGAATCAAGGGAAGGCAGACTGAACAGGTGGTAAAAATGTCATGGCCAATAATATCATATATTCTTCCTAATTTCAGTTAAATAGTTCATCAAAAGGAAATAAACTTCTGCTTTATTTGGTGACTATGCCCCTAGATAAAGGTTGGTGATTTTCTACTTATTTTTAGGTCCAAATAGGGAGCATTACTTCTGGGTATTAGAAATAGTTGTGAAGACTATGTATTTGGCAAAAGTTATGACCATGTCATAATAGATATTCTTCTTGATTGTGTGATACTAATTTTCATATTTGAATTTACACAGTCTCATGGGAGATAAATCCACTAATTTCCAAACATATCAAACATGATCTTTTTCAGGAGTATGTAACTTGATTGCATACTCTAAAAAGCCTGGCCCTCCCAGGGTAGTGTGAGTTTCAAAAGAGATTTTTTTTACTTGAAACACAGAAAAATGTTATAATGAGGACTAAATTTCAAAAATTAAATTTAAATTAAAATTTAAAATGCTATAAAACTTGAGTTCATGTGTATTATTCTAGGCAAGTCACTTATTCCACCCAGTTTCACTTCTGTAAAATGGAAAAGGAAGTGGCAAACTACTCTAGATTATTTGCAAAGAAAAAAGCCAAATAGGATCATAAAGAAATCTACATGACTGAAAAAACTGAATAACAGCTAACAGTTCAGTGCAGAGTATTTAATTAATTAAATCTTAATCAGACTATAATGAATAAAAAAAATTATATGCTCACAGTCACTTAACAGTGTGCCTTGCACTGGAGAGAGAAATTCAAGAGTCAATAATACTTCCTCCACCATAAATCATACTTTCTCTTGGGGAGTGGGAATACATACATACAATTATTTAATTAATTAATTTAGTATAGTTTTCCATGGTTACATGATTCATGTTCTTTCCCTCCCCTCCCACAACCCCATCCAACTTCCTGCCATAGCCAACAAACAATTCCGCTGGGTTTTACATATGTCACTGATTGATATCTATTTCCATATTATTAATATTTGCACTAGGGTGATCATTTACAATTCAGTGGTTCCCAAACTTTTTTGGCCTACCACCCCCTTTCCAGAAAAAAATATTACTTAGCCTGCTGGAAATTAATTTTTTTTTAATTTTAATAACAATTAATAGGAAAGATAAATGTACCTGTGGCCATCACCGCTTCCCTGGATCGCTGCAGCACCCACCAGGGGGCAGTAGCACCCACTTTGGGAATCACTGATTTACTTTCTATATCCCCTAATAATATCCCCTTCAAACCATATGATCAAGCAGTTGTTTTTCTTCTGTGTTTCTACACACAGAGTTCTTTCTCTGGATGTGGATAGCACTCTTTCTCATAAGTCCGTCAGAATTGTCCTGGATCATTAGATTGCTGCCAGTAGAGAAAATGAAAGGATGCTTTTTGATTGGGGAATGGCTGAACAAATTATGGTATCTGTTGGTGATGGAATACTATTTGTGCTAAAAGGAATAATGAACTGAAGGAATTCTATGTGAACTTGAACCACCTCCAGGAATTGATGCAGAGTGAAAGGAGGAGAAGCTGGAGAACCTTATACACATAGACAGATACACTGTGGCACAATCGAATGTAATGGACTTCTCTATTAGCAGCAATGCAATGATCCAGGACAATTCTGAGGGACCTATGAGAAAGAACGCTATCCACATTCAGAGAAAGAACTGTGGGAGCAGAAACACAGAAGAAGAACAACTGCTCGATCACATGGGCCAATGGGGATATGATTGGTAGAGTAGACTCTAAACAATCACCCTAATGTAAATATTAATAATATGCACATAGGTCTTCATCAATGACAGATGTAAAACCCAGTGAAACTACTTGTTGACTATAGGAGGGGTTGGGAGGAGGGAAGGGAAAGAACATGAATCATGTAACCATGAAAAATATTCCAAATCAATTAATTAAATAAAATTTTTCAAATAAATAAAATAAAATATACTTTCAGTCATCTTTGGCATTAATTATATACTGCAATCAGTAACAAATATGATACTCCACCTTTGGTCTACATTTTCATTAATGACCATAAAATAATTTAATATCTCTCTTAGTTATAAATATATAAACTTGTTCTTTTTAAGTGACTAAAATATTTTCTTACATCTGGAACTAATTGTTTCTGCTGAAAATATTAAATGTCTTAAATAATAAGCAGAACTTAAAATTTGTTTGATTGAATTTATTATATGTGATAGTTGAATTTATTTCAGCAATAAATACAGAAACCTTAGGTCATAAAACTTAATTGTATTTTATTATTAATATTTTCACTGAATTGCACATATGAAAATTATGTAAAATAAATACAATTCATTTGACTCCACAAAAGCTTTCTGAAGGTCCATCTGAAGCCAGCAGTCCCATCTGCATTCCATAGATACATAGTAATTTATTCCAGGATTGTATTCCTGGAAATAAATGCAAATACATACTTCACAATGTCTTTCTTAACCTTGGAACAAGTTAAATAAAATCCTTTCACTGATCAAAAGCCAAAAATTTTGTGAACTATGGCAGTGCATGTTCTGTCAAGCCATCAGAATCTAGAGCTGTGATCATTATCTTATTCCATAAATCAACCAGGAAACAAAAGATAGGCTAACATAGCTTCTTTAGAATATGAAGAATTTTCCTGGAATAATAAAGGGACAGTGGAAACATGGCTTGCCTTCATTTTCAGGGAATTTAATTTCTAGAGTCAAGGTTAATTTTGGTCAGTCACCTTGCCTACATATGAGCCCAAACCTTTTAAAATGAACCAAACGCCATTCAATGTACAGGTTCTAAGAGGTTAAAATCCCTAAGATGTCTCAGAATAGGATAACCTGATGATTTCCTTCAGTCCCCCTCTCTCTAGATGTACTTGGCTTGACCCCTTAGTATTGTCCCAAATTATTTTTCATATCTTCTATTCAAAGAGAAAAACATAGTAAAAATTGAAATTATACTATAGGGAGGCAGGGTGGGGAGAAATTAAGCTTTAGGGCTTTGGAATATAGGTTAAAAGCAGGAATTAAGGTTCAAAGTCTGTGAGCTTGGTGGAGAGGTAATATGCAGAAATCTAGAGGTTCCTGTAAAAGCAAATGAAGGGTTAAAAGAATATGAAATGCCTTTGGAGATTTATACATTTTTAATTATAATGGACATGGAACTAAGCATAGCCTCTGTGGGATACTTGGTTACTTGCTGATGAGAAGAAAGAAAAAGAAAAGAAAAAATTGGCTTATTTCACACTCTAGGCATTTTAAAAACCTCCAACTAATTTACCTCCTTAGTCACTATTAAAGGTCAGAAAAAGAAAAGGTCACAAATTAAGTCCAGGCTAGTACAATATTCCACAGAGTACCTGTAGTAGGATAAAACTAATTAGAGGTGGAGTAATAGACCAAGAAAAAGGGATAGCAAAGTGAAAATATTTTATTTTCTCTAGTTTAGGGAGAAATCCAATGATCCAGATTAAAATAAAGAGACCGTGGTTTGTTAGCATCAACTAGAACTCATACTGAACTTATATGTAGGTAGAAAACATATAAAAATTAATAAAAAGATTTTATTCCTTTGTTATATTTTTCTCTAAATTATATGTAGATCCAATTTTTAGTGATTTTTTCCTGACTTTTTGTGATCCTGTTCTTTCCCTTACCTTTAATTCTCCCTCCTAAAGACAGCAGGTAATATGATATATGTTGTCTATATGCTATACAGACTTCCATGTTCATCGTGTTGTTTAAAAAAAGACATGTTATTATACACGGAGGGGGAAACCTCAGAAAGAAAAAAATTGAAAAATGCTATGCTTCAATTGGCATTTAGACTCCATTAATTTCTTCTCTGGTGGTAGATAGCCATTTTAATCATGAGTCTCTTGGGGTTGTCTTGGATCCTTGCATTGCTGAAAATAATTAAGTCTTTCAAAGTCAATCATCCTTCATTATAACTGTTATATTGTATAATGTCTTCCTAGTTCAACTTTCTTAACTTTGCATCACATCAAATATATGTTTCTGTAGTTTTTTATTATTCTTGTTTTTCATTTGTTATAACACAACAATATTTTGTTATAAACATATATCATACTATATTCAGCCATTCCATAATTGATGGCCATCTCTTCAGTTTCCAATTCTTTGACATCACAAAGAGTTAATATAATATTTTGTCCAAGCAAGACCTTTTCCTCTATAATTGATCTCTTTGCATTACATAGCAACTATTCATATTTCTGGGTCAAAGGATATAAAGTTTTACACCTCTTTGGTCATGGTTTCAGATTGCTCTCCACAATGGTTGTATCAGTTCACAGTGCCACTGAAAGAGTATCAGTGTACCAATATTTCCACAACCCTTCCAACATCTATCATTTTTCCTTTTTGCCTAACACCAGCTAGTTTGATAAGTGTGAGGTGGTACTTCAGAGTTGTTTTAATTTTGATTTCTCCAATTAATAGTGAATTGGAACATTTTTATATAATTAAAGATAGTTTTAATCTCTACATCTGAGATCTGCTTGTTCATATCTTTTTTTTCAGTCGTACAAGGATTTATTGATCATTTATTACATTCCAGGTGGTGGGGTAGAGAGAAAACAGAGACAAAAATGAAAATCATTCCTGTCCTCAAGGAGATACATTGAAACATGTGTCCTTGTTCCCTTCTGATTTTGACTACATTGGTTTTTTTTGTACAAAAGCTTTTTTAATATAATCAAAACCATTTAATTTACATTTTGTAATTTTCTCTAAATCTTGCTTGGTTTTAAAATCTGTCCTTTCCCAGGGATCTGACAGGTATACTATTTTGTGTTCACTTAACTTATTTATAGTTTCCCTCTTTATATTCAAGTCATTCACCCATTCTGAATTTATCTTGGTGTAGGGTGTGAGATGTTGATCTAAACCTAATCTCTCCCATATAGTTTTCCAATTTGTGATTTTTGTTTGTTAGGCTGTTGATATGGTCAATTATGTGGATGGTTTTCCTAATGTTGAACCATCCTTGCATTCCTGGTATAAAACCCACCTGATCATGGTGGATGATCTTCTTAATTACTTGCTGGAGTCTCTTTGCTAGTATTCTATTTAAGATTTTTGCATCTGTGTTCATTAGGGATATTGGTCTATAGTTTTCTTTCTCTGTTTTTGGTCTAGCTAGCTTTGGAATCAGTACCATGTTTGTGTCATAAAAGGAATTTGGTGGGCTCCTTCTTTGCTTATCATATCAAATAATTTGTATAGTATTGGGATTAGTTGCTCTTTGAATGTCTGAGAGAATTCACATGTAAATCTATCAGGTAATGGTGATTTTTTCTTAGGGAGTTCTTTGATGGCTTGTTCAATTTCTTTTTCTGATATGGGATTATTTAGGTATTCTATTTCTTCTGCTGTTAATCTAGGCAACTTATATTTTTGTAAATATTCATCCATATCTCCTAAATTGTTATATTTATTGCCATGTAATTGGGTGAAATAGTTCTTAATAATTGCCTTAATTTCCCCTTCATTAGAGGTGAGGTCTCCCTTTTCATCTTTAATACTGTCAATTTGGTTTTCTTCTTTCCTTTTTTTTTATTAGATTGACCAGTACTTTGTCTATTTTATCTGTTTTTTCAAAATACCAGCTTCTAGTCTTATTTATTAATTCAATAGTTCTTTTACTTTTGATTTTATTAATTTCTTCCTTGATTTTTAGTATTCCTATTTTAATTTTCATCTGGGGGTTTTTAATTTGCTCGATTTCTAATTTTTTGAGTTGCATATCCAATTCATTAATATCTGCCCTCCTTAATTTATTAATATATGCACTCAAGGATATAAATTTCACCCTGAGTACTGCCTTGGCTGCATTCCACAGAGTTTGGTAGGATGTCTCATCATTGTCATTCTCTTCAATGAAATTGTTGATTGTTTCTATGATTTCTTCTTTGACAAATTGGTTTTGGAGAATCATATTGCTTAATTTCCAATTGGTTTTTGATTTGCCTGTCCAGGTGTCCTTACTAATTGTTATTTTTGCATTATGATCTGAAAAGGTTACTATTTCTGCTCTTTTGCATTTCTTTGCAATGATTCTATGCCCTATTACATGGTCAATCTTTGTGAATGCACCATGTGCAGCTGAAAAGAAGGTGTATTCCTTTTCGTCCCTATTTATTTTTCTCCACATATCCATTAAATCTAATTTTTCTAGGACTTCATTCACCTCTCTTACCTCTTTCTTATTTATTTTTCGGTTTGATTTATATAGATCTGACAGAGGAATATTTAGATCTCCCACTAGTATGGTTTTACTATCTATTTCCTTCTTGAGCTCTGCCAGTTTCTCCTTTATGAATTTGGGTGCTATGCCACTTGGTGCATACATATTGAGCAGTGTTATTTCCTCATTGTTTATACTGCCTTTAATCAGGATGTAATGACCTTCCCTGTCTTTTTTAATCATATCTATTTTTACTTTGGTTTTGTCAGAAATCATAATAGCCTCTCCTGCCTTCTTTTTCTCATTTGATGCCCAAAAGATTTTGCTCATGCCCTTAACCTTAAACTTGTGTATGTCTACCCACCTCATATGTGTTTCTTTTAGACAGCATGTGGTAGGATTTTGGTTTCTGATCCACTCTGCTATTTGCTTACGTTTTATGAGCGAGTTCATCCCATTCACATTCAGAGTAATAATTATCAGTTGTGAATTCACTGACATTTTTGTATCCTCTCCTAGAACTACCCCTTCTTCTTACACTATTTTCTTTTAAACCAGTGGTTTGCTTTAAGCTGGTATCCATTATCCCCTCCCTTCATTGACTCCCCCTCTCTGCCCCCTCCCTTGTTATGCCCCTCTTTTTGTTTTTAAAGGCCTAATGAATTCCCTCCCCCTTCTTCTCCCCTCCCTTTTTTGACCTCCCCACTCCCCTGTTCCCTTTGGTTTATCCCTTCTGACTTTCCCAGTAGTGTTAGATAGAGTTTTTTATCCCAATGGATAATATAGCTACTCTTCCCTCTCCAGATTGATTGCACTGATAGTAAGGTTTAAATATTACCTCTTAATGCTCTCTTCCTCTCCTTCTTATAATAGTATTTATCCCCTCCCCTTCACATGCCCTCTTTGAGTGTAATAGAATATCCTATTTTTCTTATTTACTCAGATTTCTCTTGGTGTCCCCTACTGTTCCCCCCTTCTTTCCCACCCCCCATGTCATCTTAGAGCATTTAGTATCCTGTCCTCTCCCTATGAATTATTCTTCTGGTTGCTATAATAGTGAATATTATAATAGTGAATAGAGTTCACTACAGAGAATTATACATAGCATTTCTCAAAATGGGAATACAGGTAATCAGATCTTATTTAAGCCCTTAAAGAGTCAAATTTAAAAAAAAATTATGAGTTTTCTTTCTTTTCCCTCTGTTTCTTATTTACCTTTTCATGTTTCTCTTGATTTTTGTGGTTGGATATCAAACTTTCCATTTAGTCCTGGTCTCTTTTGTGCAAAAACTTGGCTATCTTCAATTTTGTTGAATGCCCATACTTTCCCCTAGAAGTATATAGTCAGTTTCAATGGGTAGTTGATCCGTGGCTGAAGGCCCAGCTCTTTTGCCTTTCTGAATATCTTATTCCAAGCCTTGCGGTCTTTTAGCGTGGAGGCTGCCAGATCCTGTGTGATCCTGATTGATGCTCCTTGATTTTTGAATTGTCTCTTTCTGGCTTCTTGTAAGATTTTTTGTTTTACTTGATAGCTCTTGAATTTGGCTATTATATTCCTAGGTGCTGACTTTTCTGGGTTCAGTGTAGAGCGTGATCTATGGATCCTTTCAATGCCTATATTGCCCTCTTGTTGTAGAACTTCAGGACAATTTTGCTGAATAATTTCTTTAAGTATGGAGTCCAACTTTCTATTAATTTCTGCTTTTTCTGGAAGACCAATAATTCTCAAATTGTCTCTTCGAGACTAGTTTTCTTGGTCTGTCACTTTTTCATTGAGATATTTCATGTTTCCTTCTATTTTATCTGTCTTTTGACTTTGTTTTATTTATTCTTGTTGTCTTGAGAGATCATTGGCTTCTAATTGCTCAATTCTAGCCTTAAGGGCCTGGTTTTTGGTTATGATCTTTTGGTTTTCCTTTTCAATCTTGTCATTTCTGGTGTTCAATTTGCTTATCAGTTCATTTGATTTCTGAGCCTCACTTTCCAATTGAAAAATTCTGCCTTTTAAAATGTTATTTTCTTGCCAGATCTCTTCCATCTTCCTCAAAATCTCATTTTTGAACTCTCCCATAACTTGTGACCAGTTTTCATTGTTTTGTGAAGGTTTGGACACTTGTTTGTCCTCCTCTGTTGTCTGGATTTTCTCTGTGTAAAAGTTGCCGAGTGTTCCAGAGTTTTTCTTGATAATCTTTTTCTTCTGGGGTTCTGTACTTGCCATTGTTATCCCTGCCCCTTCTTAGCTTTGTCTTCACACTCAGGGTCTGTCTTCTCTTTCTAGGCTCCCAAGGAGAGCTCAGGTCTCCTTGTCTTCGGGGTTGAGCCTCCTGGTTGTCCCTGGTCTGACCCTCTGCCTGAGGCTCCTTCAGCAGTCTAAGGGGCTGCTTCTACAGCCTCACTCCCATCTGCACAGGGTCCCCCCTCGAGGTCCAAGCCTGCACTTGAGATCTTTGTCCACGCCTAGGGCTCTGCCTTCACCTGCACAGACGCTTGGGAACGTCCATGTGCGTTCTTTAGCCACTTGGGGTTCTAAATCTTGCAGCTCTCAGGTACAAGCCCTGGAGCTGCCAGTGACTTACTGGGTGCCCCAGTCCTGCTTTCACTCTTGTGCATTGACCTTGGCGCTGTGCATGGTGTGGGGGTTGGGGGAGCGGCTTCTTCCTCTCTCGTTTTAGTGAGAGCTGTTTCGCCCCTTTTTAGCGTGGAAATGCCCCGATTCCATGTACCTTCAATGCTGCGCCCTGTTGTGGGGTCCCTTCATTCGTCTGGATTCGTTTTTAGGTCCCCTTGAGGAGTTCTGTATGCTTTGGTTAGGAGAGATCGAGCAGCTGCTCCTTATTCTGCTGCCATTTTAACCGGAAGTCTTCTGCTTGTTCATGTCTTTTGACCACTTATTAATTGGGCAATAATTCTTCTTTTTATACATTTGTATCAGTTCTCTATGTATTTCAGATATGAGGCCTTTGTCAGAGATAATTGCTATAAAATTTTTCCCAGTTTGTTCTAACCTTGGTTGCACTGATTTCATTTGTGCAAAACAAAATAAATGGTCTCCATGTTAAAAGGGTTCTGGACTTTTCTCTTGCATCTGTCATTCCCTGTCTGCTCTCTTGCTTGCGGGATTTTTTAGAAGGTCTCAGATTTTCCCAGATGGGTAAACTGAGTTACTTCTATTATTCTAGAATCCTGGGCTGACCTCCATCTGTGTGGAGAGGAATTTCGGAGGTTTGTGCCCCCAGAAATCACCCTAGTGACCAGACAGGAGACTTGATGAAATGCTGGCAGAGAAAAGTTGCTTTATTTGGAGAAAACAGTGGACAGCAGAGGGTCGAGGAAGGGAAGGAAAAGGGATTCTGCTCATGCAACCAGCTTGCTTGGACCAAAAATGTCCTCTCTTTTAGTTACATTCACATACTTTTATAATAATTTTGACACAAGATACTCCTCCTCCCCTCTGTCCAATCCCACAGAAGAAGTGTGTGTGTGTGTGTGTGTGTGTGTGTGTGTGTGTGTGTGTGTGTTTGTGATGTTTACAGTCTTGAGTGTGTGATTTTCAATGTTATGTACCCCTAAAGACTCTCACAATCCAGAAAATCCCATGACTATCATGGGATTCCCAGGCTGGAGACTATAATGATACTTTTGAAACTCACTGCACTTTCCCTCCTTAGCTTATCTTAGTGTTGACTTTCCTGCCAGAATACAGATAAAATCTTCTCAAGGTTTCTGAAAATAGGTCAGGAAACCTAGAAGTTTTATGGGAGGGGGGCAGGCAATTTTAGTCTATGGAATAGTAATACTGAGGGGTCTTGAGAACTGGGGTTACAAGCCAAATACTACTCTGAGAATAACACACTGAATCTCATCCCACACCTCTGTATCACCTTGATATCCATTCTCCTGAGGCTGGACTGAACCATGCTGTTCTCATTCCACTGCTGCTTGTGTTATAGCCCACTTTAATTCCCATCCTGCCATGCTGACAGTATTCTCCCCTTCTACCTCAGCAAGATGGGCCATCCTTGCCAGGCCACAGTTCTGGGCAAGCACTGCTTCACTTTTTGACTTCTGTCAGATGCACTACTACAGTGATCATTATGAAATGCTTTTGTATCCTTGTGGTTTTCTGGAGGATGGTTGGCAAACTCCTAAGCATTCAGCAATCCTTCATCTTAGCTTCTGGTAGCAGAAATCAAACAATATGATTTTTAGGAACAGCAAGAAGTTCCTCATTTTCCAGACCTTTATTCTATTTTTTTAAGTTTGGAATTCTAACATTAGATCTTTTCTTTTTGAAACAGAGCCCTTTCCCTTCCTTGCAACTGCACATTTGCTAAAGATTGGTGTATATTGTATACTGAGCTATTTAAAGCCCAGTGTAAATAACTTTAACACACTTCTGAGAATGAATATTATGGTGTATGCAAGAGCAAGGTAGAGAATAGAGTTGGAAGGAAACATCACCAACTAGAAAGGTGGGATAAAACTCTCAGAAAATAGATGCCGGAAGTGGTGGAAGGGTACATTTGAAATAGGTGCATAGGAAGCCAATCATTTTGCCCATTTACAATTTATAATAATTTGAAATTATTAGTGCAGAAACTAGCCTGACTTTTAAGGTCTCATACAATATTTCCCCAATTATTTCTTCCCCAAAATATATCAGGCTAATTCCTATGCTACATTTTATAATACAATCAAACCAGATTGCTTCAATTTCTCCATGTCCCAGAATTTGATAACTTTGTTCTTTTGCTCATAACATTTACTCTATC
Source organism: Gracilinanus agilis (assembly GCF_016433145.1). Taxonomy (NCBI): domain Eukaryota; kingdom Metazoa; phylum Chordata; class Mammalia; order Didelphimorphia; family Didelphidae; genus Gracilinanus; species Gracilinanus agilis. The sequence continues at coordinate 444,855,619 of NC_058130.1, read as the reverse complement.
TGATATGCCTCTTATTCTACCCTGGAAAATCTCCTCTAACTCTGGAAAATCATCTCTAACTCTGAAAAATCTACTCTTCATGTTCCACCCGAATTGCCAACTATTCTAGTAAACTGCCCTGATACTTTCATTGAGGAGAAGTCCCATTACCCTGAAGCTCCTTAGCCTTTTCTAATTTTGTCTGACGTGTGCCTAATATGTTATTGTTCATTTTATTTATCATTTTCTTTCTCAGATTCCTCTTCAAGGGTAAAGACTGAGTTATATTCATCTTTATGCCTCTATAACAGGGGTTCCCAAACTTTTTTGGCCTACTGCCCCTTTCCAGAAAAAAAAATATTACTTAGCCCCCTGGAAATTAATTTTCTAAAAAAAATTTAATAGCAATTAATAGGAAAGATTAATGCACCTGTGGCCATCACCACTATCCTAGATCACCCTGCAGCACCCACAAGGGGGCGGTAGCTCCCACTTTGGGAATCACTGCTCTATAAGTATCTAAAATAGAGTACTACTTCAAATAATGTTTAGTTCAATCAAAAGGAAATGTGTAATGCATAGCAGAATTGACCTTATGACTCTTGGAATGCACACTGAAATTGCAAAGAATTATATTTCTTATTTTTTCCTGATATCTAGATATCTTAATGTCTATTTCTTCTAAAGTAAATTCCTCAAACTCTGAAGTTTGAAAGCCTTTTATACTCTATGCAAGTGCTGCTTGTAATGATACTGACATGTCTACAATTATTCTTACAGCTGAAAGACACTTCACCTTGCTTCTAGATATAAATTTCATTTCAATAACCTGCTACCTAGCTTTTGTCTGGAAACTACCTGTGACAATCACCAGTTCAGTCCTGTGCATGTATAGAGAAGTTAATTTCCTATTAGATAGATATTTATAGTTGAGTTTAGTATTCCAAATATATATATATATATATATATATATATCCAAGAAACTACTCATTTTATCATTAATGTCATCTCTCTGTAAGAAGTCATTTTCTCTAGAATGCATATTGAAAAGAAATGTATTAGGGGGAGAGAGGTCAATTAAATATCACAGATCAGTGTCTTTCCCAAAATCACAAAGTTTTGGTTACACTTATGGGTAACAGATGCTTCTGGGAGTGAAGGTTGCATAATAGGTATATAATGGGAAAGTAGAAAAAAGAGTTGAAAAGAAACACCACCAAGTGGAAAAGTAGAATAAAATTCTCAGAAAACAGAGGCTGGAATGGAAGAGATAGCAAAGAAAGACATTTTTTACGCCTTTACAGTTTAGAATAATTCTAAAGTATTTGTCCAAAAGGTTTGGACAAGCTACATCACTTAAGGGCCTAAAATAGTCAGGAACATACAGAAAGTTTATTTTACTTGCAAAGAGAAGCTGTTAGAAATAACAATATGGATACTAAAATAAAGTAGAACAAAGAGACATCTCAAAAAATAATTTTCATCTTTGTCTCAGTTTTGTGGAAGACTGACGCTGCATCTACATAGTCCTCTAATTCCTGTGTGCTATGAGCCAGAAAGGGTGTATGAGGAAGAACTTATTTATTTAATTCAATTATGTTCAGCTTAATATACCTTTATGCCTAATGAAATAGATTTCTTCTCCTCGGCTAATAGATCTCACCAAATAAACTGAAGGGATTGAGCCAAATATATATGCACACATATATATGTATATGTAATAGAATCACATTAAAATTATAAGATCTAAGGATCAAAGTAGCAATAGCCCAAGCAAAACAAAACAACCAATTATTTCTCAATTTAAGTTAAGAGTTCCCCATAGTGGGTAAAAAATGTCCCTAAATTATAGCAATAAAAATCTCTTATAACTATCATCTTGCTAGAATTTCAAGACTGATTTGCAGTCATCATTTTAACATACTAAACTACTCCTTAATATTTTAACTGTCAAATTCCTTTGTAATTTATAAACTAGAAGATAAGAAGTCAAAGATGTTGTCAGAAAGTATGCTATAGACTTTCAGATCCATTTATAGTCAGAAAAGATTAAATATGGTATTTATTTATAGTCAGTGAATCTCATGTCAAAAATTTGTTAAGATTACTCGTCAGATGGATAGTTGTCTCATTATCTATGCTACATCAACCTGATATGTGAATGTCCAACTGTGTTTTTTTTTTTACTTCAGGAGTCTCTACCAATAATATAAAGGTTTATATTGGAAAATTACCAAGTAATAGTGATAATGAAGTGAATGACAGAACACAGGCATAATTTACCTCTTGTACCATGTCTATTTCAGACTGCTAGTTAGTAAATAAAATTAATGCACTGGCATCTAAATGTAATATTCTCATAATAAATAAGAATCCTAAAAGAGACAATGTTATGGACTAGTTTACCCTTGAGCAGTGATTGCAAACCTTTTAGAGACCTTAGGGACCAAATGCCCTAATAATAACCCTCACACCACTTGTGAGTCCCCCTACTTTATCCCAGACAGGGGAGGGAGGAAATGGTCTGAATGGGTTGTTGGTCAGAGGGGTGGGTCATATGATTTTCTTTCAGTGTCAGTATTTAACTGAATTCTTCTCAGCCAAGGCTGTCATTTGAGCAGAAGTTTGTTTTTGATGCATTCTTTACTCTCCCCCTATCCAACAAGATTCAGAGTAAGAACTTATGAAGCTACCTAACACCTTTGATCACAACTGACCTGTGATAGATGAAACTTGATGACCTAAAACAAAATAGGCTTGGTGTCTTTTTATGATCATTCCCCTGAGCAAGATACTATGCTCCATACACATTAACAGACTTAATTCACCCTATCAGGTGCACAGTTCCAAAGGTAAGGTTAAATAGTTTGTTTTTCAACTATACCCTGCAAACCAGAATGCAACTCTATAAAACATTTCATCCATGAAGGGCAATCACAATTCTATTCACTGGAAAAAAGAACATCAGTCCTGTGCCACATAGAAAACTCTTTTTGTTTCTGACTAGAAGCACTATATTTGTCTTCTGGGTATAGAGATCCCAAAACAGACCTCCTGGCAACTTTTATTCACTCTGAGACTCATTGCTAATTGACTGGACAGTCAAAATTGTGGACAGCCAGAGAAAATGTCAGCTTTCATCAGCCTTGAATTGTTTCAAAGTGTGATTAAATGGGAAGCAATTTTCTGAGAATTAAGCTAGTAGTCTTGAGGAGTAGTGAGAAAAGTCAAATTGAATAGCTTGGGAATAAGAGATGTTGATGGATAGGTATATAAATACATACATAGATGAGATAAATAGGTAGATAATTTGTTAATGTTTATTATATTATAGTTAAAGATTAGGGATACAAGCACAAGCAAGCAAGGAGCTAACATTCTAGTAGGGGAAAACAACATATAAGGGGAGCTGAAATGGAGTGGAGTGATATGCCATATGGAGATATGATAAGAAATAGGTCAGGGAGTGGCATAGGGTCTAGAGCTTGGTTAAAAAAAAAAAAAAGCACAAATTCACCTAAGTAGGTCCCAAAGACCCAGAGGCTGAAACCAACTTATCAGTGTGTAAGAAATGAAAGTGATAGAGGAGAATGAATTTCATAAGTTTAGATGGGATTTGATGTGGGGGTCCATAAGTGGTATTGAAATTATTGATCTTTCTAGTGATACATTCTAGGCTTTCTCCTTGAGCTAGAATTATTAAATATTTTACTCCTTCAGATTGATCTGTTTTTGGATATGTGGGAGACTGATGATTAAATGAATGGTAGTCTATATTTATTATGCAAATGTAGCATATGAAAAAGTTGACAGGGAAAATCTTAACCTGTTTTAGAGGATGCACAGAGATTGTTTTTCTGTATTAGCTACTCAGAAGCAGTGACTTTCTATGGCATAAGTGTTTAATGAATGCCAAGGATCATCCTTTGTCCTCTAAAAGCTTCATTATTAATTTTTCTTAGAATGAAAATATTCTATTGTACATTTGTATTGAGTAGAGATATATGAAAATTCAATGCAAATGTTTATTTACAACTATATGAATATTGCTTAGATTCACAAATAATAATGATAATGATAATAAAAGATAATAATAATAGAATTCCAAATAAAAAACAACTCTAGTGCATCACTTTCCCTAGCAAATTTGAAAAAAAAGGATGGGAATAGGAAATTAAATTTTTGAGGGATTATGGAAAGAAAAGCATATTAATGTATTATTGATGGAGCTATAGGTTGGTCAAACCATCCTGGAAACAATTTAGATCTAGACTAACAAAGTGACAAAAAATAACATGAAAAGATATCACCAACCAATTCTTTGCAAAAGTCGGGGATTCTGAGAATAAACACTACATATGCGATGATTTACTTTTTTGACATACTGTTTTATTTTGATGGAATACTTTTGGTTTTGTGGTTCTGTTTTTTTTTCTTTCTTATGAAAATTTACTCTCTTGGAAGGGGACACGAACAATATTAAGGGAAACACTGATTATGTAAAATAATAAAAAACCTCAATAAAATAAAATACATTTGATTTATCTCATAACCTACAAGCCAGCAACATAAAATAACCATCCTTACATATAATATATGTAATATAGTATTTTATATGCAATGTAATATAATATTTAACATATATTATGTTATAGTCTTTTAAAATTAACATAGTGTTGATTGAATGATCATTGAGAATTAGATAGTTCACATTAGAGTTAAAGTTCTAGGAAATGGAATTGGACATGAAGGAGAAGGTGGGAAAATATTAAAGACAAGTTTCATTTATTTCACAAAACTAAAACATAGCCCCTTCTCAACTCAGTATATTTTTTAGAGACTACAAAGTGGTCTAACAGACGTAATCTTCCTTTTGCCCTAAGAAACCACTCTGTGAATAATTTTAGATTCTTATTCTTAGAGAAAATTATTTTATTTTTCACAACATAAGAAAAGTATACATAATAAACAACTAAGATATGCAATGATTTTTAAAAATTCTTACCAGCTTACTCCTTAATTTTGTGACAATATTTCTAAGATCGTACATTTGAAATATTTTTATTTTGTCAAATAATTGATATTTAAGCTCTACCACAGATTATGACAAATTCACATTTCAATGTTATCCCTTCCTTCTCTACTCTATGCTATAAAAGAGATTTGAAATTGAAATACACACACACACATACACATATATACAACTCAAAGTAGGGAATAATTTGACAGTATTTTGATAGCACTTCATTTTTCCTAATCATCTTTTCACTGAAAAAATGAGAATTTTTCAAAATAAAATTCATTGAAAACTATATAATTTGAATCTATTACATTTGGATGATCTTTTTTTCAAGCTAATTACATTATAAAGGTTGGGTTCAATATAATATTGTGTGTGAAAACTATGAACTGGGATCTACAAAACTGATTATGAAGTCAGGAATAGAAAAAAAATTGGAAAATATTGAGATTGTCTAGTACTGTCAGGAAGAAACAATATTTACACACAAATAATAGAAACAGTTTTCCACAGAAGAAATAAAAATAATAAAAATTGTGTAAAAAATGTTCCAAATGGTTTATTCACAAAGGAAATATAAATTGTTACAACTCCATTTTGACTTCTTGTGTGGACAATTATCGGTCAATGTTATCTGAGCTTTATACGGGTCATATTAATTTTTATGGGATGTTATACTAGTACACTACTGGTGCAAATATGAATTGGTTCAACTCTTCTGGTAAAAGTTACTAAAGTTTTCAATCCTTTTATCCAGTGATTCTAAAAATGGGCATAATTTTGCTTGACATGATTTGCTCCCATGTCATCTCTTTGAAGATGATTCTCCCATGACTTTCAATCTTTTATCTCCAGCTATTGCACCACTTGAAATGGATGTCCTACAGATATCTTAAACTGAACTAATTACATTTTCCTCCAAACTTCACCTCTTCTTAACTTTCCCAAGTCTGGTGAGTCCACTGCCATCATCCCAGTCACTCAGTCTCATATCACATATATTATCCAAACTGCTCACTCGTTACTACCCACTATATCCAACCTCTTCCCAAGAATTTGTGACTCTATGGCCATAAAATCTCATATATACCATTTGCTCTCCTTCTGTCACTATCTTGGCCCAAGCCTTTATCATCTCATATGTATGCTACTGAAAAAAAAAAGGCACCCTGATTCAACATACTCCCCATTACATTCATTCTTTACTCTATCAAAGTAGTTTTCTTAAAGCTGTCTCCTATTCAATAAATTATAAAGGTCCCCTCTCACTTCCAGGATCATATAAAAAATCCTTTTTCCCTTATAAAATCTTTGGTAGGGGGCAGTTGGGTGGCTCAGTGGATGGAGAGCCAGGCCTAGAGACGGAGGTCCTAGGTTCAAATCTGGCCTCAGACATTTCCCAGCTGTGTGACCCTGGGCAAGTCACTTAACCCTCATTGCCTACCCTTACCACTCTTCTGCCTTGGAGCCAATACACAGTATTGACTCCAGGAAGCAAGATAAGGGTCTTCAAATAAAAATAAATTAAAAATAAATAAATAAAATCTTTGGTAAATTGGATCCGTCCTACTTTTTCTGGGTTTTTACATTTCCTTTTCCTTTGCATAGTCTATGATATGGTGAGATGTCCTCCTTGCCCATAAGACACTTCAATATCTGACTCCATTTTCACTTTCTGTCCCCCATATCTTTAATGCTCTTTCTTAATCTGTAGTTTCTAAGGTCCCTGGCTTCCTTTAAATCTTAGTTAAAATTCTTCCTTCTATAAACATTGACAGCCCCCCTTAACCTTTGTAACCTCCCTCTGAAATTAACTACAACTCCATACACCCAATTTGTTTGTTTGCTGTTTATTTCTTTTGCCAACTCCTGGATATAGGTCATTTTTGATTTTATTTTGTGTTTTTGAGGAGCGGGAAGATAAGTGGAGTTATTTCTACAGATTTTGCATTTGGTGTCCTGGGCTCTTCCAGTCAGGGGCTGATTTTAGATGGTAGTCAAGGTCATGGTGGTTGTTTAGCTTCTTTGGCACATGTTTTTTTTTTCCTATCTCTCATCATAGTTCCTTACAGGTAGGGAATAGGCTTAATAAATATTATTAAGGGAAATGGAATCGGGGTGACACTTGTCTCTGACACTTTGTGACACAAAACAGTAGTTATTTGTTGCTTTTTCTGCTGCTGCTGTTGTTGCCATCCTTTCTCCAAGGCCTGGATAGTAGTTTTCTCATCTGCATAATAGAGGTAATACTACTTGGGCTGCCTTTTTGTTGTTCAATTGTGTCTAACTTTTCATGGATCTGTATGAGGTTTTCTTTTCAAAGATACTAGAGTGTTTTGCCATTTCCCTCTTCCATTGTGTTAAGACAAACAAGGATCAAATGACATGCCCAGGATCAGACTTAGCCATGGAGTGTTTGAGACTAGATTTAAATTCAGGTTGTCCCAACTCCAGGTCCAGTATTCCATACACTGAGACATGTATTTGACTCTTAGATTGCCTTGCTCTGTTTTTATGAAGAAAATTCTCTTGATAACAATTTACTAAATAAAAATGTTATTAAAATATGCTCTCTAGCCATCTAAAAGTTCTTTCCTTATGCCCCTGGTCATTAGCCCTATTCAAACCTTCCCTTTATATATAATCTATCTGTCTGTCTGTCTGTCTGTCTATCTATCTATATCTATCTATCTATGTGTCTACCTATCTCTCTATCTAATCTTTAATTTGTCAGGGTAATAAAAATCAAAGCATATAGCAAATGAGGGAGTATTTAACTTTGCTTAAACTTTTCCAGACCAAGAGGTATTTTTCAACATGTTAGGTTGTGGTGGTGATAAGGGAAGAGAAGGTTTATGTATTATCAGCAACCATTTCTTCCAATAATTGCCCAGAATGCTTGCCTTTTCATCCTATTGTTTTACTCTTCTGGACTGATGCCTTACCTTTCACAACTAGATATATATATATATCTGCTTCATATTATCTTTGTATCTTATCTATTTTATTCTTCTTTTTTAATTCTACATATTCTTGCTGAAATGCAAATTCTCTGAGAGGGATGATGCTGCAAACTGTCATCAATCTTGACTGTCAATGAAGACTCTGTGAACAGATTTTTTAGGCAATAAAGAGACCAAATGAAGGTTGCATGTGTTTGGGGGAATGAAAAGCTTCCCTGGAGGAGAACAAGGTAGAGAATTAAATTACTGGAAAGGGACAAAAAGAACAAACTCTGCTATGTCTAGATTTTGCAATGGGATCTGTGAACATAAAAAAGGCAGAATAAAATTCTTTTTCCTCTATAAAAGGAAATTTTATTAAAAACATAGGCAGTCATGCTATGAATGTTTAACTTAATTATGGCTTTAAGATCACATGTAGGAGTAATATATGTGAGAGTGTTGGGATTCATTCATTTTAAAACAAAAACTAGAATACTAAATACATCATTGTAGTAAAAGAAAGAAATAAAAAAGAAGATTAATAGACAGGCAGGCAGATAGACAGATAGATAGATAGATAGATAGATAGATAGATAGATAGATAGATAGATAGATAGATAGATAGATAGATAAGTTTCAACAAATACTTAGCATTTGAGTTGTTAGCACAATGCAGCAGTCATTGTTTTTGAGATATTGCCTTTGGGAGTGAGAATCTTTTTTATGACACTTGCAGAGCAGCATATGAAGCTGTTTTTTTTTTCCTTAGGCATGTGAGAACATCTTAGTTTTTCATCTTCCCAGTGTACTTTTTATATTGTATTTTTGGAAAAATCTGTCAGAATGAGACTGTGAGAAGAAATTCTTAGCTAAGGAATTTCTGAAAAA
>NC_058130.1:444835906-444836788 GCF_016433145.1 Gracilinanus agilis | reverse complement strand
GAATTAGAAAAAACTATAACAAATTTCATTTGGAATAACAAAAGATCAAGAATATCAAGGGAAATAATGAAAAAAAATGTGAAGGAAGGGGGCCTGGCAGTACCAGATATTAAACTATACTATAAAGCAGCAGTCATCAAAACAATATGGTACTGGCTAAGAGATAGAGAGGAGGATCAATGGAATAGACTGGGGATGAATGACATCAGCAAGACAGTGTATGATAAACCCAAAGAGCCCAACTTTTGGGACATGAATCCACTATTTGACAAAAACTGCTGGGAAATTTGGAAAACAATATGGGAGAGATTAGGTCTAGATCCACATCTCACACCCTACACCAAGACAAATTCAGAATGGGTGAATGACTTGAATATAAAGAGGGAAACTATAAACATGTTAAGTGAACACAGAATAGTATACTTGTCAGATCTCTGGGAAAGGAAAGACTTTAAAACCAAGCAAGAGTTAGAGAAAATTACAAAATGTAAATTAAATGGTTTTGATTATATGAAACTAAAAAGTTTTTTGTACAAACAAAAACAATATAGTCAAAATCAGAAGGGAAACAACAAATTGGGAAAAAATCTTTATAACGAAAAACTCTGACAGGGGTCTAATCACTCAAATAAACAAGGAGTTAAAGCAATTGTATAAAACATCAAGCTATTCGCCAATTGATAAATGGGCAAGAGACATGAATAGGCAATTTTCAGGTAAAGAAATCAAAAGTATCAATAAGCACATGAGAAAGTGTTCCAAATCTCTAATAATTAGAGAAATGCAAATCAAAACAACTCTGAGGTATCACCTCACACCTAGCAGATTGGCTAAAATGAAAGAAGGGGAGAGTAATGAATGCTGGAGGGGATGTGGCAAAAT
>NC_058130.1:444778314-444835808 GCF_016433145.1 Gracilinanus agilis | reverse complement strand
ATGCCTTCCCTTTGATCCAGTCATACCATTGCTGGGTTTGTACCCCAAAGAGATCATAGATAAACAGACTTGTACGAAAATATTCATAGCTGTGCTTTTTGTGGTGGCAACAAATTGGAAAAGGAGGGTATGTCCTTCAATTGGGGAATGGCTGAACAAGCTGTGGTATATGCGGGTGATGGAATACTATTGTGCTAAAAGGAATAATAAACTGGAGAAGTTCCAGGCGAACTGGAGAGACCTCCGGGAACTGATGCAGAGCGAAAGGAGCAGAGCCAGAAGAACTCTATACACAGAGACTGACATTCTGTGGTAAAATCGAATGTAATGGACCTCTGTACCAGCAGCAATACAATGACCCAGGTCAATTCTGAGGGATTTATGGTAAAGAAAGCTACCCACATTCAGAGGAAGGACTGCAGGAGAGGAAACATATAAGAAAAACAACTGCTTGAACGCATGGGTCGGGGTGGACATGATTGAGGGTGTGGACTCGAAACTACCACACCAATGCAACTACCAACACTTTGGAAATTGGTCTTGATCAAGGACACATGACAAAACTAGTGGAAATGCGCATCGGCCATGGTTGGGGGGGTGCGGGGGGGGTGGTTGAAGGGGAAAGGTGGAGCATGAATCATGTAACCATGTTAAAAATGAATATAAATAAATGTTTTAAAAAAAAACTATACTAGTGGGTGACCTCAACCTTCCCCTATCAGACCTAGATAAATCAAACCAAAAAATAAATAAGAAAGAAATAAGAGAGATGAATGAAATCCTAGAAAAATTAGAGTTAAATAAATAGGAACAAAAAGGAATACACCTTCTTTTAAGCGGCACATGGAACCTTCACAAAGATAGACCATGTACTAGGGGATAGAAACATGGCAAAGAAATGCAAAAAAGCAGAAATAATAAATGCAATCTGATCAGATCAGAATGCAATAAAAGGACTTGTTATTAAGAATACATAGAGAGGCAAACCAACAACTAATTGGAAATTAAACAATATGATTCTCCAAAACTAATTAAGAAATCATAGAAACAATCAATAATTTTATTGAAGAGAATACAAATGATGAGACATCCTACCAAACTCTGTGGGATGCAGCTAAGGCCTTACTCAGGGGGAAAGTTATGTCCTTGAGTGCATATATTAACAAATTAGGAAAGGCAGAGATTAATGAATTGGGCATGCAACTTAAAAAACTAGAAAGCGAACACATTAAAAATCCCCAGATGAAAACTAAATTAGAAATACTAAAAATCAAGGGAAAATTAATAAAATTGAAAGAAAAAAACTATTGAATTAATAAATAACACTAGAAGCTGCTATTTTGAAAACACAGATAATATAGACAAAGTACTGGTCAATCTAATAAAAAAAGGAAAGAAGAAAACCAAATTAACATTATCAAAGCTGAAAAAGGAAAACTCACCTCTAATGAAGAGGAAATTAAGGCAATCATTAAAACTATTTTGCCCAAATATTTGGCAATAACTACAGCAATCTAGGTGATATGGATGAATACTTACAAAAATATAAATTGCCTAGATTAAAAGCAGAAGAAATAGAATACTTAAGTAATCTAATATTAGAAAAAGAAATTGAACAAGCCATCAAAGAACTCCCTAAGAAAAAATTGCCAGGGCCTGATGGATTCACAAGTGAATTCTATCAAACATTCAAAGAACAACTAATCCCAAAACTATACAAATTAATTTGATATAATAAGTAAAGAAAGAATTCTAACAAATTCCTTTTATGACACAACTATGGTACTGATTCCAAAGCCAGGTAGATCAAACAGAGAAAGAAAACTATAGACCAATATCCCCAATGAACATAGATGCAAAAATCTTAAATAGAATACTAGCAAAAAGACTCCAGCAAGTGATCACGAGGATTATCCACCATGATCAAATGGGATTTATACCAGGAATGCAAGGATGGTTCAACATTAGGAAAACCATCCACATATTTGACAAAATCAACAAGCTAACAAACAAAAATCACATGATTATCTAAATAGATGCTCCTGTTGAGAACACTAGAAAGTATAGGAATAGAAGGGCTGCAGATGACATGATGGACTACTTAAAAAAGCCTAGAGAATCAACTAAAAAGCTAGTAGGAATAAAAACTTTAGCAAAGTTGCAGGATACAAAATAAATGCGCATAAATCATCAGCATTTCTATATATTTCCAATACATAACAGCAGCAAGAGGTAGAAAGAGAAACACCATTTAAAATCACAGTAAACAATATAAAATACTTAGGAATCTATCTACCAAAACCAACACAGGAATCATACGAATACAACTACAAAACACCTAAACAATTAAAACTAGATCTAAGCAATTGGAAAACCATTGATTGCTCATGGGTAGGATGAGCTAACATAACATAATAACATAATAAAAATGACCATTCTACCCAAATTAATTTACTTAGTGCCATATAATGGATGTTACATTATAGCATTGTTGCTAGTACAGAAGTCCATTACATTCTATTTTACCACAGTGTATCTGTTTCTGCGTACAATGTTCTCCTGGTTCTTCTCCTTTCACTGTGCATCAGTTCCTGGAGGTCATTCCAGTTCACATGGAATTGCTCCAGTACATTATTCCTTTTAGCAAATCATATTCCATCACCAACGGATACCCGAATTTGTTTAGCCATTCTCCAATCAAAGGGCATTCCCTCATTTTCCAATTTTTTGACACCACAAAGAGAGTGGTTATAAATATTTTTGTACATGACTTTTTCTGTATTATATCTTTTGCTTTAAACCTAGCAGTGTTATGGCTGGATCAAAGGGCAGGCAGTCTTTTAACGTCCTTTAGGCATATTTCCAAATTGCTATCCAAAATCGTTAGATCAATTCATAATTCCACCAGCAATGCATTAATGCCCCAACTTCATCACATCCCCTCCAACATTTATTACTTTCCTTTGCTGTCATATTAGGCAATCTGTAATGTGTGAAGTGGTACCTCAGAGTTGTTTTGATTTGCATTTCTTTGACTATAAGACATTCAGAACACTTTTTCATGTGTCTATTGACAGTTTTGATTGCATTATCTGAAAATTGGCTATTCATGTCCCTTCCCAATTTATCAGTTGGGGAATGGCTTGATTTTTTTTGTACAATTCTTTTAGCTCCTCATGAATTTGAGTATTTAGACATTTGTCAGAGGTTTTTGTTATAAGGATTTTTTCCTCAATCTGTTGATTCCCTTCTAATATTGGTTGTATTTGTTTTATTTGTGCAAAACCTTTTTTAATTTAATGTAATCAAATTATTCATTTTACATTTTGTAATATTGTCTATCTTTTCTTTGGTCTTAAAATCTTTCATTTCCCATATATCTGTCAGAAAATTCTATTCTATGTTCACCTATTTGCATATGTTTCCTTCTTTATATTTAAATCATTCATTCATTCTGAATTTTTTTGGTGTGGGGTGTGAGATGTTGATCTAAACCTAATCTCTCCCATACTGTTTTTCAACTTTCCCAGCAGTTTTTGTCAAATAGTGGGGGTATTGTACCAAAAGCTGTGTACTTTGGGTTCATCATACTCTGTCTTGCTGAGGTCATTTACTGCTAATCTTTTCCACTGATCCTCCATTCTGTCTCTTAGTCAATACCATAGTGCTTTGATGAATGCTGCTTTATAGTACATTTTAATATTTGGTACTGCTAGGTTCTCCTCCTTCATATTTTTTTCATTGTTTACCTTTATATTCTTAATCTTTTGCTCTTCCAGAAGAACTTTGTTATAATTTTTCTAAGTCAGTAAAAAAGTTTATTGGTAGTTTGATAAGTATGGTACTGAATAAGTAAATTAATTTGGGTAGGATGGTCATTTTTATTATGTTAGCTCATTTTACCCATGAGCAATTAATGTTTTTTCTGATTGTTTAGATTTAGTTTTAATTGTGTGGAAAGTGTTTTGTATTTGTATTCATATAACTCCTGTGTTTGTCTTAGCAAATAGATCCTGAAATATTTCATATTATCTAGGGTGATTTTAAATTGCATTTCTCTTTCTAATTCTTGCTGCTGTGATGTTTTGGAAATATATAGAAATGCTGATTATTTACGTGGGTATATTTTGAATCCTGCAACTTTGCTAAAGTTGTTGATTATTTCCAGTAGCTTTTTTAGTTTATTTTTTATGATTCTTTAAGTAGTCCATCATTTCATCTGCAAAGAGAGATAGTTTAGTCTCCTCATTGCCTATTTTAATACCTTCAATTTCTTTTTCTTCTCTAATTGCTACTGCAAGTGTTTCTACTACAATGTTAATTAATAGAGGCGTTCATTTTGGGCAGTCTTTTTAAACTCCTGATCTCACTGGGAAGGCTTCTAATTTATGCCCATTGCAGATGATGCTTGCTGATGGTTTTAAAATTTTATCGTTTATTATTTTTAGGAAAAAACCCTTATATTTCTGTACTTCCTAGTGTTTTTAATAGAATGAGATTTGCATTTTGTCAAAGGTTTTTTCTGCATCTATTGATTTAATTATGCGATTTCTATTGGTTTGATGTTGATATGGACAATTGTGTGGACGATTTTCCTAACACTGAACAGTCCTTGCATTCCTGGTATAAATCCCACCTGATCATGATGGATAACCCTTGTGATGACTTTCTGGAGTCTTTTTGCTAGTATTCTATTTAATATTTTTGCATCTATGCTTAAGGACATTGGCCTATAGTTTTCTTTCTCTGTTTTTGATATGCCTCGCTTTGGGATCAGTAATATATTTGTGTCATAAAAGGAATTTGGTAGAACTCCTTTGCTTATTATGTCAAATAGTTTTTACAATGTAGGTATTAGTTGTTCTTTGAATGTTTAATAGAATTCAGTTGTGAATCCATCTGGCCCTGGAGATTTTTTCTTAGGAAGTTCTTTGATGCTAGTTCAATTTCTTTTTCTGATATGGGATTATTTAAGTATTTTATTTCTTCTTCTTTTAATCTAGGCAATTTTCATTTTTGTAAATAATCATCCATGTCCCCTTGATTGCTATATTTATTGCCATATAATTAGCCAAAATATTTCTTAAATAATTACCATAATTTCCTTTTCATTAGAGTTGAGATCACCTGTTTCATCTTTGATACTCTTAATTTGGTTTTCTTCTTTTCTTTTTTTTATTAGATTAACTGGGAATTTATCTATTTTTTTGTTTTTTCAAAGTACCAGCTTCTAGTTGTCTTGTTTATTAATTCAATAGTTCCTTCACTTTCAATTTTATTAATTTCTCCTTTAATTTTTAGTATTTAGTTTTTATCTAGGGATTTTTAATTTTAATCTTTTATAATCTCTTTCTAGATTTTTTTAAAATTTGCATGCCCAATTCATTGACTTATTCCCTCCCTGATTTGTTAATATATGCACTCAAGGATATAAATTTCCCCCTGAGTACTGCTTTGGCTGCCACCCATAGATTTTGATAACATGTCTCATCATTGTCATTCTCTTCAATGAAATTATTAATTGTTTCTATGATTTGTTCTTTAACCAACCAATTTTGGAGAATCATATTATTTAATTTCCAATTAATTTTTTATTTGCCTCTTCATGTGCTCTTACTAATTATTATTGCATTATGATGTGATCAGGTTGCATTTATTATTTCTGCCCTTTTGCATTTGTTTGCCATGTTTTGTGCCCTAATACATTGTCAATTTTTGTGAATGTACCATTTGCTGCTGAAAAGAAAGTGTATTCTTTTTGTCTCTATTTTTCTCCATATATCTATTAACTCCAATTTTTCTAAGATTTCATTCATATCTCTTACCTCTTTCTTATTTATTTTTTGGTGTGATTTATCTAGATCTGATAGAGGAAGGTTCAGGTCTCCAACTAGTATAGTTTTACTATCTCTTTCCTCCTTGTGCTCCACTAGTTTCTCTTTCAGAAATTTAGATGCCATACCATTTGGTGCATACATATTGAGTACTCCTATTTCCTCATTGACTATACTGCCTTTTATTAAGATGTAATTACCTTCCCTATATCTTTTAGTCATGTCTATTTTTACTTTGGCTTTATCAGTTATCATGATTGTGACTCCTGCCTACTTTTTCTCAGTTGATGACCAATGGATTTTACTCCAGCCTCTTAGATTTACCCTGTACATGTCTACCTGTCTCATGTGTTTTTCTTGTAGATAACATATAGTAGGATTTTGGTTTCTGTTCCACTCTGCTATTTGCTTCCATTTTAATCATGAGTTTATCCCATTCACATTCAGAGTTATGATTACCACCAGCATATTCTTCATCATTTTGATTTTTTTCTCCTAGTTCTGCCCTTCCTTCTTTCACTATTTCCTTCTACACCAGTGTTTTGCTTTTCATCAATCCCCCTAATTCCCATTCTTAGTTTAATTCCTTTCCCAGCCCCTGCCATCTTATTCCCCATATATTTTCCTTATGGTCTATTGAATTCCCTCCCTCCTCTCTCTCCCTTTTGATACTCCCTGCCCCACTTCCACCCCTTTGTTTTTCTGTCTCAACTTCCCTTTAGGGTAAGATAGAATTTGATACTCCAATGGATCTAGATGCTCTTCCCTTTCATAGTTGATTCCATTGAGAGTAAGGTTTAAATATTAACTATTAGCACTCTCTTCCTCTCCTTCTTATAATAGTATTTTTCTCCTCTCCCTCCCCTACTCCTCTTTTTGTAGTTTAATTTATTCTATTTTTTTTCCTTCAAGTTTTTCTTGGTGTCATATTCTATTCCTCCCCTTTTCTTTTTTTTACATATCTTCTTTAACCACTTAGTACCACAGCCACTACCTATGAATAATTCTTCTAACTACTATGACAGTTAATACAGTTTTTGAGAGTTACAAATATAATTTGTCTATATAGGAGTATAAATAATTTAACCTTACTGAAGCCCTTAAAAGAAAAAAAAAATTCCCTCTCTTTCTTGTTTACCTTTTCCTGTTTCTCTTCAGAATTGTATATATGGGCATCATTTTTCCCTTTAGTTCTGGTCTTTTCTTTAGAACTACTTGGAAATCTTTTATTTTGTTAAATGCCCATATTTTCCCCACAAAATATATAGTCAATTTTGATGGGTAGGTAATCCTTGGTTTTAGGCCCAATTCTCATGCCTTTCTGAATATCATATTTCAAGCCTTGTGGTCCTTTAGTGTGGAAGCTGCCAGACCCTATGTAATCCTGACTGGTGGTCCTTGATTTCTGAATTGTCTCTTTCTGGTTTCTTGCAATATTTTCTCCTTATCTCATAAGCTCTTGAATTTGGCAATTACATTCTTGCATATTATCTTTTGAGGATTTAATGTAGATTTAATGTAAAGGGTGATCTGTGGACTCTTCAATGTATATTTTGCCCTCTTGTTCATGAATATCAGGGCAGTTTTCTTGAATAATTTCTTGTAGTATGATGTGAAGATTTCTGTTTATTTCCAATTTTTCAGGTAGGCCTATGATTCTCAAATTGTCTCTCTTAGACCTTTTTTCCAAGTCAATCTTCTTCTCAATGAGATATTTCATTTTTCCTTCTAATTTGTCATTCTTTTGACTTTGCTTTATTAATTCTTGCTGTCTTTTGAGATCATCAGCTTCTATTTGCCCAATTCTCATTTTTAAAGACTGGTTTTCAGCAATGATCTTTTGATTTTTCATTTTGGTTAGTATTCTCCTGCTTTTCATGTCTTCCAGAAGGTCACTTCTGGTTTTCAGTTTATTTATTGTTTCATTTGATTTGTGGACTTCTTTTTCTACATGGGAGATTCTATCTTTTTAACTGCTATTTTCTTTTTTTTTACTATTTCCCTCTTTTCTTGTCAAGTTTCTTTTACTTTTCTCTCTTTAGTTCATAATCTCAAATCTGATGTCCTCAAAGAGCTTGTGACCAATTTCTATCTTTTTTGGAAGGTTTGGATGTGTTTGCTTGTTTGTCATCCTCTGCTTTTTTCTCTGTATTCTGGAGATTTTCTCCATAGAAATTATCCAAATTTAGAGACGTTTTCTAGTTTTCTTGGGTTGTTGTAGATTGTAGTTCTTGGGTGTTGGTGGCCATTGTTTTATTAGTATTTTCTTCCCTTCCCAGTCAGAAATATGAAGGAGGACGGTAGGCAGATCTTTGTATAGAGCTACAGAAAGATTTTTGCCTTTAGACTGCTTTTCAGTCTCCACTGCATCTGCTGTATGCTGCCACTCTCTGCCCTATCTCTGCACCCAATCTCCACGTTCCCCAGCCTCCTGTGTTTCCAAGTCTCCCTGCACTCTGGTGTAAGTCTGTGGTATCCTCAGGCAGCCACTCTCCCCAAGAACCTAGCAATTGCCTTGCATTTACTCTGACTTTGGTGTCTTATGGGGAGTGGGGGAGGGGATGATCAGCTCAAGATTTGATATTAGTAATTTTAACCCCCTATAGAGTGGAAATGCCCAAATTCTACCTACCTTCAAGGCTGAGCCCTAAGGCTAAGCCCCTTCACTTCTCTGATTTGTTTTTTTTTCCTTTTTAGGTGCTTCTTATCAGTAGGTGATAAAGAGAGAAAGCCCCTTGCTTCTACACTGTGGCAATTTTAGCCTGGAAGTCAATACTATATTTTTAGATTATTGTCTTGATTAAAAAAAAGAGAAAGAAAAGTGAAGTTATCTAGGAATATTCCTAATTATAAACAAGAAATACTAAATGACAGAAATAACTTGATAAAAATATGGAAGATATGCCAAAATATATTGGCAATTATCTAAATTTCTCCAATAGAAAAGATAAAAAATTGATAGTATAATAACAGATTAAAACAATAAGAGAAAAATTACAAAGTGGAATCTTGAAAAAAAGAATATTAAAAACTTGTGATATCTTAACTGACAATAAAAAATAAAAGGTAAAATATTAAAAAGTCAATGCTTTACCCAATTGAAAAATGGTCAAGGGACATGAATAAGCAGTTTTCACAGGATGAAATCAAAACTATCAAAAAGTGTTCTAAATCCCTTCTCATTAGAGAAATGCAAATTAAAAATCTCTGAGGTACCACCTCACACCTAGCAGACAGCAAAGAAACATGATAAATGTTGGAAGGGATATGGCAAAATTGGGACACTAATAAACTGCTGATGGAGTTGTGAATTGATCCAATCATTCTGGAGGGCAATTTGGAACTATGTACAAAGGGCTTTAAATGAATGTCTGCCCTTTGATCCAGTCATACCACTGCTGGGTTTGAACTCCAAAGAGATAATAAGGAAAAAGACTTGTATAAAAATATTTATAGTCATGCTTTTTGTTGTGTCAAAAAATTGGAAAATGGGGGGGGTGTCCATAAGTTGGAGAAATGGTTGAATAAATTGTGGTATATGTTCATCATGGAATATTATTGTGCTGAAGGGAATAAAGAAATGGAGGAATTACATGTGAATTGGAATGACATTGAGGAATTGATGTAGAGTGAAAGGAGCAGAACCAGAAAAACTTTGTACACAGAGACATACATTATGGCACAATCGAATGTAATAGACTTTTCTGCCAGCTGCAATGCAATAACCAAGGACAATCTAGAGGAACTTGTAAGATAGAATGCTATCCACATCCAGAAAAAGAACTGTGGAACCAGAAATGCATTAGAAAATTATATGTTTCATCATATAGTATGATAGGGATGTGATTAGGGTTTTGATGTTAAAGGATCATTCTACTGCAAACATGAGTAACATAGAAATATGTTTTGAACAATGATACATGTACAACCCAGTGGAACTACTTTTCAACTTTGGGGAGGGACAAAAGGGAGGGAGGAGAAAATTATGAATCATGTAACCAAGAAAAAAAATTCTAAATAAAAATAAAAAAAAGTCAATGCTGATGAAATAAAAATACATTTAGCTTTAGTGAAGGGCTTTTTTGAGATATTTGCTGATGTAAATAGTATCTATAGTGATACAGTTAAATGGTGGACTATGATAATTCTAAAAACTATATGATCCTTAGTAAAGTTAATTAATATATAAGCAAGAACCACACTTTGGATTGATATTGAATATGTATAGTTTTTATTCAACAATTTTGCTTTTTCCCCATGCAGATAATACAGGTGGCCCCAAAAGAAGATAAAAGAATCCCAAAGTAGGGGCAGCTGGGTAGCTCAGTGGAGTGAGAGTCAGGCCTAGAGACAGGAGGTCCTAGGTTCAAACCTGGCCTCAGCCACTTCCTAGCTGTGTGACCCTGGACAAGTCATTTGACCCCCATTGTCCACCCTTACCACTCTTCCACCTATGAGACAATACACTGAAGTACAAGGGTTTAAAAAAAAGAATCTCAAAGTCAAATATGAGTTCTAGAACTTTACTGCTTTTGTGTCTGCTTTATTAGTATATATGGCAAATAATTTTCCCTTCCCCTTTGACACATTTACATATGTGGTCAATGTTTACTTCAATGTTAATGTACTATTTATTAAGTTAACTGATCCAACAATTCTAAAGAACACTTTGGAATTATGAACAAAACCCAATAAAATTGTTTATACCTTTTGACGCAGGAGTAACAACAATAATTCTGTATGCAATAGAAATAAAAGAAAAAGATAAATGTCATATATATATATATATATATATATACAAAAAGAACTAGTATAAGTATATATATATATATATATACAAAAAGAACTAGTATAAGTATATATATATATATATATATATATATATATATATACACAAAGAATATGAAATCAAGGGATTCCTGTCAATTTTGGAATAGCTAAACAAATAGTAATATATGATTGTGATTAATTCTATTATGGCAGAGGAAATTAAGGGCAAAATGGTTTCATATAAATTTGGCGAAACATATATGAACCAATGCAAAATTGATGAGGAGAGGCAGGAAAATTTGTACAGAGTAATAATAATATTGTATAGTTATCAACTGTCAATGATTTAGGTATTTGTAGAAATCCAAAAATCTAAGACAAGTCTTAAAAGGCAGTGTAGACTTAATCTAATTATCACACTTCCTCCAAAGGTGTTACAGTTACAACCATAAGAAAATTTAACATTCATCCAAGACCTGAAACTCTTCCGTGAGAGTGAAAATTATGATAAGGATCCGTGGAATTTATATCTATTACAATTGCAATTCTCAAAATGTTTGTCCCCAAGATCCGTTTAAACACTTAAAAATTATAAGAACCCCCAAAACTTTTAAAAATGTTGTTTAAATGTATTGATATGTATTTTATTAGAAAAGAAAACTAATACATAAATTATTTAATTAATTAGAATAACAACAATAAACCCATTACATATTAACCTAAAGGATAGTTTAAGAAAAATAGCTTCTTTTCCCAAAACAAAATAAAACAAAATATGAGAATGACACTATTTCACATATTTTTACACATATATATCCTGTCTGTATTAATAAAAGGCATCTTGATTCTCATATCTTCTCCACTTGATCTGCTGGGGTATGTTCTTTTGATTGAATACTTTTTCCAATACAGAAAGGATGGATGGGAAAGTGTTGAGTATTTTAATAAGAATATGCTTTCTTAATGTTATCACAAAAATAATTTTGACCTTGTGGATCTTCTGAAAGAATCTGGAGGACCTCTAGGATTCCATAAACCATACTTTGAGAACTATTTGGATACATTATTGCTGTTAAAAATAAAAATTGATCTGCAGTTTCAGCACCAGAGTTATAAGGAATTATTAGTAAGGAGAGAGTTTGATAGAGATCGAGAGAGGTCTCAGCTTTTCTAACTTAAGGTATGATCAAGTCGCAGATTTCAGTTCAATGCAAGCCCCTTAGTGCTTCACTGCAGCTTGCCAAGCACCAGCCCAGGGAGACAATCTGTTCAGGAGGGCAAGAAAAGATCACTCTCTTTCCTGTGCTTATATTTTAAATCTCACTAGCTCCTCCCTCCACGGCCAAGTTGTGGGGTTTCACATTGACAATCAGACTAAAGCCAGGAGTCAGTAGGGGACACCAGGAGATGCCAGCATGTGACACATTACTTTGTGATACTTATGTCTCATTGCTGGGGTGCTGCAAGTTAGAGGAATTTTACTACACACATTGCTATTATGAATTTATGAATGCTTGTTCAAGAATTACATCAATAAATTTTTAACTTGCTTAACCTGTCATCTGGAAACATTTATCCTCAACATTATTATTATAATTTATTTAATCATTTTCTTCCTTCTTTACATTCTCTTTTTTGCCCTCTTCTCCCTTCTTTCTTATGTTTTCCCTTCCCCAAAAATGTCTAGTTTTGATGACTGATTTCTATCAGTTGAATCTTTAGGGACCAGCAAAAAAATTTGGAAGTTATTCAGGATAATATGTTAATGGTTTAATGACTTCAATATAGAATTCATAACCTTTATAGATTTATAGTTAAGATACTTTGGAGATATCATTTATCTCCTTAATTTTATAGATAAGGAAAAAAATTCAGAAGAGTTAGGTAGTACAATGCAAAGAACTGTAGATTTATCATCACAGCATGAGATAAATCTTTGTTCTCTTACTACATATCTGTGTAACCTTAGACAAGTAACTTCATTTATCTATGCCTTAGTTTTATTATCTGGATATTTTGAGAGTTGGATCAGATGGATTTTTAGTTTTTGTTTTTTAGAGTTTTTTTCTGATTCTATATCCTATGTAATTGAGGCTTCAAACTTTGTCTGAAGTAGCAAACCCAATTAGTGGAACAAATAGTAGCAAAACCAAGTTTCCCTGGTAGGCTTTGATATTAGATTATGTAACTAGGCACAAATGCTATCTTTCCTATGTGTGCTATTTGTTCCAAAAGTGACTCAGTTTCTTGTACGTGTGTGCAGTTCCTTTTGAAGGGGATGGTGGATGGAGCCATTTGAAGCTATAATCAGTATTGGCAAAGGAGAGAACCATAAACCAATGCCTTATTGATCATGGTGAGTTAGCAATGTCATCATTTATATGTGAACAGAAAATTATGAGATGAAACATAACTATTGATAGATTTAATCAATAAAAATGAATTATGAGTAATCATTTTCTAACTCCATAAAGAAAAGTACTAAATACATAAACCCCGATTTTAAAAATTAGAGTAAAATAATATTATCTTTTCCTTGTAATCTGAAAGTCACAGCTTCTAAACATTGTAAATGACAGTAAAACACAATTTATAAAAAAGTTTGGAATCAATTTTAAGCCATGACATCCTTCACCTTTTACTAAGAAACCCTATGTAGAGGAAGACTTTCAAAAGATATCCTTATTGAGGTCCACTGAGAGTCAAATTAAAAGTTAATTGGAAACTAAATAATTTAATTCTCTAAAATTGGTGGGTCAAAGAGCAAATCATAGAAACAATCACTGATTTATTGAATAGAATGACAATGATGAGACAACATATCAAAATTTATGGGACATATCCAAAGCAGTACTTAGGGGGAAAATTATAATCCATGAGTGCTTATATCAACAAAATAGAGAAAGAACAGATCAATGAATTGAACATGCAACTAAAAAAAACTAGAAAAAGAACAAAATAAAAATCCCCAGTTAAAGACTAAATCAGAAAACCTAAAAATCAAAGGAGAAATTAATAAAATTAATAAAATTGAAAGTAAAAGAACTATTGAACTAATGAATAAGTCTAGGAGCTGGCTCTATGGGAAAAAAGTTTTGGTTAATTTGATTGAGAAAAGAAAGAAGAGAATTAAATCAACTGTATCAAAAATTAAAAGGGTGATTTCACCTCTAATGAAGAGGAAATTAAGGCAATTGTTAGGATCTATTTTACCCAATTATCTCATAATAAATATGAGAATCTAGGTGAAATTAATGAATATTCACAAAAATATAAATTGCCCAGATTAACTTAAAAAAGGAATTAGAATCCTTAAGTAATCCCATCTTAGAAGAAGAAATTGAACAAGCCATCAATGAACTCCCCAAGGAAAAACCTTCAGAGCCACATGGACTCACAAGTGAATTCTATCAAACATTTAAAGAACAATTAATCCCAATACTATACAAACTATTGGCAAAATAAGCAAAGAAGGAGTCTTAACCATTTTTTCATGACAAAAATATGATACTGATACCTAAGTCAGGAAGAACAAAACCAAAAAAAGAAAATTATAGACCAGTCTCCTTAGTGAAGAAAGACATAAACCCTTTGATCAGGCAATACCACTAGTGGGTTTGTACCCCAAAGAAATAATAAGGAAAAATGTTAGGACAAATATTTTTATAGTGGAAAATGGAAAATGAGAGGTATCCCTAGATTGAGGAATGGTTGAACAAATTGTGGTATCTGATGGTAATGGAATACTATTGCACCTGGAAGATTTCTATGTGAACTGGAGAGACGTCCAAAAACTTATGCAGGGTGAAATAATCAGAACCAGGAGAACATTGTACACAGAAAATGAAACCTTGTTGCATAATAAAATATAATGGACTTCTTTACTAGAGATCAATGCAAAGAGGCAGGACAGTCTTGAGGGACTTATGAGCAAGAACGCTATCCACATTCAGAGAAACAACTGTGGAAGGAGAAATGCAGAAGAAAAACATATGATTGATGACTTGGTTCAATGGATATATGCCTAGAGTTTTGGTGTTAGAAGAACACTATTACAAATATGAATAATATGGAAATAGGTTTCGAACCATGACATATATAATCCAGTGGAATTACTTGACTGCTTCAGGAGTGGAGAGGAAAGAGGGTAGGGAAAGAACATGAATCTTTTAATCATGGAAAAATATTCTAAATAAATTTTAATGGCACATTTTGAAAAGTAAAAAAAAAATAGATGCCACTATATTGAGGTACTACAGATCTAGATGCCAAAATCTAGTACTTTTGGACTTTGGTGGGAGGGATTTAGTTTTAATCCCAGTTAGATCATCCCACTCCTTTCTTCTTCCTGTCCCAGTTTTATAATAAACCCTGTTTAACAACTTAGAGTTAATTTGTCAGTTTCAACCTGGCAATCCTTCCCAAATCTAAAGGACTTCTGAATAACTGGCACAAAGGACTATTTCATCTAATGCCTGGAAAAACCACCTAAACCTCTAACCTTTTATATACCCACTAATGTTTTTATTATTTATCTACTTCAGTACCAAAGAGATTTAAGAAATAGGAAAAGACCTATTTGTACAAAAATATTTATAGCTGTGCTTTTTGTGGTGGCAAAATATTGGAAACTTAGGGGATATCCCACATTGCGTAATGACTAAACAAATTGCATTATACGATGGTGATGGAATACTATTTTACTATAAAGAATAATGAATTGCTTAATTTCTATGAGAACTGGAAAGACATACATGAACTGATGTGGAGTGAAATAAGCAGAACCAGGAGAACATTATAAACAGTAACTGAAATGTGGGACAATTAAATGTAATTGACTTTGTGACTAAAAGCAATGCAATGATCCAGGACAATTCTAAGGGAATTAGGAGATAGGATTCTATCCACATCTAGAGAAAGAACTATAGGAGTAGAAATCCAGAGGAAAACATATGATTTATTACTTATTTATATGAATTTGTGATTTATGGTTTTGACTCTATAAGATTGTTCTCTTACAAACATGAATAACATGGAAACATGTTTTGAGTGATAATACATGTATAACTGAGTGGAATTGCTTGTCAACTCTGGGAGGGGGAAGGAAGATGGAAGAGAGACAACATGAATCATGTAACTTTGGAAAATATATAAATTTGTTGTTGAAATAAAAAGAAGATAAAATTTTTAAAAATATCCTTATGAGCACCATATCACTCACGCTATGAGCCCCTATGCTATGATTCTACTTTGAAATATCATTTAAACTTTAATTGTTAACTTCTTTTTGATATTGTATAGTACTGTCCTAAAAAAGCTGAAAGGTTAGAATTCCATTGGTGATTTTTGTGTGTATGTAAGTGGGTAGGTACAAAGCTGAGATCATAAAATAGAAAGAACACACATAAACCCAGTAAAAGAGTAGAACACAAAGGTGCAAAATTTGTCGAAATAGCCATCATCCTTCCACAGAAGGCAAACAAAGAGTAAAAAGCACAACAGAATTGTGTCATTTCTTTTCTTTCCCTTTTTCATCTTCAATGTCATAGAGACATTTTAGATGCCATTAATAGAAGGTTATGAAGGTCTAAAGTTAAAATATAAATTAATTCTTCCATGGAGACATCTCAAAGTAACATTCTCCTTATAAAATCTTCTAGAAATTAATCTCAAAGCCATTTCCGCAGAAGATACTGAGATTGCTTTGTGTTTCATAAAGAGCAGCACAACTTAATTATAAGATCTTAGATTAGGTAAATTATTCTAAAAACTTAATCCTGGGTCTCTGATGAGTCTATGATGCTGGGCTGAATGAGCGATTTCAACAGAAAGACAGGTTGTTAGCAGAGCCATCCATATCACTCAATAAAAAAAGAAAAAGATAAGCTCAAGGAAAATTATTGTGAAATAAATACAAAAGTAGAATACTAATTTTTCTATATGTTAAACTTTTCACTGCATAGAACTGGTTATACAATTGTCACTGAATTCTCTGGATGATTCATACTAATTTTAATGCTATTTAATTTTAAATGTTAATTCAAGCAATTTTTTTCAAAGAACTAATCAGTTGCTTAACAATATGACTATTTTATTGAGCTGATAAATAAAACAAATCAATAAAAAATAATCAAAACAATCTAAATGGGAAGCCAAAACTGTAGTCATCCCAGTCTTCTTAACAAACCAACAAATATTTCTTACCTGAGATTTTTCTAGGTCTGTCAGGGCATGAGAAAGGTAGGATCCATACAATATAAATCTTCACTGATGGAACTACGTATATGGAACTGTGTATTTGTGCAGGCAGAGTTCCTTCTAGTTCTAAATCCATGGTGCCATGATACTATGTATACGTGCAGATTAATACATTAATAAAAGGCTCCCTGTTTATTCAGTTCTCACTTTGTCTTACAATACACCCCTCTAGATTTAGATTTAATGACATAAGAAATTCCCTTTGTTTCCTCTGTGATCATGGAATCTCTGAGTTTGAAGGGATCTCAGCAAATTCCCCTTCCCACACAGAACTTTAAGTCAATCGGTAAAATGTTCATATAATTGGGTAATAATAAAAGACCTCTGATTAATTCAATGTATCCTCCAGGCAACCTGATATTAGTAACATAGTTGTGGAGCCAGAATGGTCATTTATCCTAATCTTATTTAATCTATTATCCTCACATTCTTTTACATTAGGTAACAGATTCAAAGATCTCAACAAATTTACCTAAATTCACTGAAAATATAAGTATGAGAACCAGGATTCAAACTCACATTCTCTCACTTCAGATCCCACACTCTGGCCTGCACCATAGCAATTGCCATCAATCAGCAGTTCTCAAAAAATGGTCTAGGAATTCTTGAAGACACTCATACCCTTTTGGCACATCTATGTGGTTAAAACTCTTTTCATACTAATACTAAGATATTTTCATTTCTGGTATGGTAAATTTCTATAGGTATGACCCATATAAGTGGAAAATTCTTTGGATATCCTCAAAAGTTTTAAAGAATACGAATGGGTCTTAAAAACAAAAGTTACTTATTTTGTAGGAGGGAATTGGCACTAATAACTGAATGAATCTGGAATTTTGCCATGTTGGAGAAGTCCCTGGATAGCTATAAAAGAAGTTAAATATTTTTACAAATGCAAGTCTGTCATCTCAGGTAGGAGAGAATTTATATAATGGCTTAGTGGTGGAAGATGTTATGTCTGGGAGAAATATATAATTAGATAGTTTATTAGAAATCATTTATGTGGGCATCCTCCACAAATATAGATTACTTTTGGTCCATGATTTGTAGGATTCTTATCC
This sequence comes from Gracilinanus agilis, assembly GCF_016433145.1. Taxonomy (NCBI): domain Eukaryota; kingdom Metazoa; phylum Chordata; class Mammalia; order Didelphimorphia; family Didelphidae; genus Gracilinanus; species Gracilinanus agilis. The sequence goes on along the minus strand of NC_058130.1, from coordinate 444,817,885 downwards.
AAATATTTTCACAATTTCTCCCTAGGAAATCTTCCAGAATTTCTGAAAGTCTTTTTCTGCCTTGTCATGGCATGACTATCTTATTAAAGAATAAACTGACCAATTCCAACAACTTAGGAAATCTTCAAATATAGATACAGTAACAGCTTTTATCTATTTTAACAAGCTCAGCTTCTGTAATTACAGATGATTATCACCCAAAAGTTGGCCACCAAGGGATGATCATGTTTATTTGTTTGGTCTATAATGAGTGACTGAAGAAGAAAAGTATTTTAGTTAGTAAATTTTTCTGATTGGGATGAAGGGGATAGGAGAGAAATAGATTCACATATGAGCAGTGATCACATTGCCTGGCCAAAGGTAGGTGCTATAAAAATATTAGCTTATAGATACACATATCAGTAGAGAGATATTTTATGACATAAATAAAAACAATTTAAAAGATATTTTAATACTGAACACTTGTAGTTTCCACCTTAACACTTTGATGTTTTCAATTAATCATGTCATTTAGAAACTATCATCTGCCTGAGTTCTCTATTTAGCATCAAAAGATAATTTTTTATCTAACCTTTGCTTTCATTTTCTCACTGTCTCTGCTTCTTAACTTCTATTCAAGCCCTTATTGCATGTTTTACAAAATTAATTGAGCAGTATCCTTTGTAAATTATTCAGTATGACAGAGTGCATGCATCTTAGAACAATACTTGCAGTATACTTCTTCACTGTGTCCTGAAATATTACTTCCTTAAAGAAGGGTATATTTATTATAATACTTATTATGCTTATATATGTATATTATGATTATAATAATTATCAAAGAGGCATATATTACTGGTCCAAAGAATCTCAAAGCATTTCTCATCGTGCTCCTAACAATCACAAGAGGCACACTGAGTCTTTTTTCAGGTGTATCCAACTCTTTATGACCCCATTTGGGGTTTTCTTGACAAAGGTCTTGGACTGGTTTGCAATTTTCCTCTCTAACTCATTTTACAAGTGAAATAACTGAAGCATACAGCGTTAAGTGACATGCCCAAGGTCACACTGCAAGTCAATTTCTGAGGCTTCATTTAAACTCAGGACTTCCTGACTCCCGGCCAAATACTCTGTTCACGGTATCACCTAGCTGTTTTTTTTTTTTTTTATTGACTCTAGCTAGTAATATTTTTATACTATAAATGATATAATGGAAGTAAAAAAAATAAAAACAAAATGTTTCACAATTATATGATGCTTAAGGTTTATGAAATGCTTTCTTCAAACTATACTGTAAATTAAATAGTATATGATTATTCGATCCATTCTAAAGATTATGAAGCCATATCTATGGCAAGTTAAGTTATAGGTCCATTGTCATACAGAGATATTTGAAGCTACTGAGTCCAAATTGAACCCACTATTAACTGTACCACATACTTCTGTTACATAGTCAGCCAATGAAACTGGGATTATAGTCTGGATTTCCTTTTCAAGTATATGCATAATTATCACATCATCATTAATCAATGATCAATATTTATTAAGCACCTACTTAAAGGGAGATACTGATAAGAGACAGACAAAAAATAAAAATCCTTATTGTCAAGGAGCCGATATCCTAGCACAGGAAATATATTTATTGCTTGGTTTTGTGTGTGTTTGCGTATTTCCTTCTGTTGAGGGAGAGATTTAGATTTAATTTGGTAGAGAACTAGAGATGCTGAAAGGCAGAGGAGAGGAAGGAGTGCATTCTATAACTGGGGAATAGCCTTTGAAAAGGCATAGGGATGTGAGAAGCAATTATTTGTAAGAGGATTAGCAATAAGGTCAGCCCGGCTGGGCAGAAAATTGTCTGAAAGAGAGTAATGTTTAATAAGTCATGGGAGCTAGATTGTGAAGGGTCTTAAATGATATATAGTGAGATTTGTATTTTATCCCAGAGGTAAAAGAGAGTCATTGGGCTTTATTGGTCAGGAAAGTAACATGGGTACATGTGTACTTAGGTACTTATTTTGCAAATCACATTTAAATATCACATTTCTCTCCAGGACTTGGTAAAGTATGTAGTGCAAATATTATTACTTCAACTTGATAGATGAGGAACCTGAGAGGGAGCAAATTTAAGTGCCTCATCTAGGGTTATGCAAATTATTTGGCAGACAGACTCAAACCCAGTTCCGTGACCAAAGCTGAATTCCCCTCAAAATGCATCTTTTATACAAATGTGATCAAATATTAAAAAAATAAAATTAGAAAATGGAGAATCATAGAGAAAAGGTTTAGGGAAGTACTGGGAAATTAGTTATGAGACCTGTTCAGCTCTGTCACTAACTAAATGACTACAGTTAAGTTACTTAACTCTGTATTTGGCAGTTAATGAGTCAAACGCTCCTCTGTGCCTTATGATTACCATGGCATTAGTATGAGGTATAAAAGAAGATTTGAAGAAACTGGTCTTTTGGAAAGAGATTGTGATTGACATAAACTAACTAGAATTGTGGAGCTCAATTTTAAGACAGGAAAAGTATTATATGCTCCAAGAGAGAAGCAGTTGCTGAGTAATCAGTCATAAAACAATTTGTAACAGAAAAGAATGAGAAGGAAAGAGGTACATGTTAATCATTAAGGATGATGGAAGTTGGGAGTTAAGGCAATTGGATGTAAAGTTTGAAAAAAGACAGTGTGGTCTGGGACAAGGAAAGGAGAAAATATTTATTACATTCTTAGTGATTCCTTGTTGGGGTGGGCAGGGAGGGGGTGACATGACAGCTTTCCTGACTAGAACAAATATCTTTGTAATTGAGTTCACTCAAGCGTTCTAAAGGTGGTGGAGGATTAGATTGGTGGATTTGGATTCTAAGGCTTGGGAAATATTCATGGTGCCAACATTTTTTACTTGCTGAATCTTGGGCAAATAATCAATTAACAGTTACTTACTATATATGCTGACACTATGCTAGGTGTTGAGGAAAGAAGCAAATTCAAAGAATAAAAACATCTCTACTCACAATGAGCATACATTCCAGTGGGAGAGATGACACATTTATACCTACACACACACACACATACAAACATAAACATATATACAAATACAATAGGACCCCTTTATTGAAAATTTTGTTTTAGTTTCAGTTCTCCACAATCAGCCTCAAGCACTGGAATTATTTCTGCCTATGAGGCACCAGTGTGTGTACACTCATGGGACAGATAAGTGATACAGTGGATAGTGTCAAGCCTAGAATCAATAATCTTCATACACCTGAGATGAAATCTGGCCTCACTTACTATGTGAACTTGGGCAAGTCACTTTGTCTGTTTTCTCATCTGAAAAATGAGCTAGAGAAGGAAATAGAAAACCATTCCTGTAGCCTTGCCAAGAAAATCCCAAATGAGATGACAATGATCACATGACAATAACAACAATCTATACACACACTCATAGACACACATACACATAGATGTAGATATAAATTTCAACATATAGATGAATATAGATTAGGTAGAGATATAGATGATATGACAGACAGAATAACTGAATGTTATTAACAGAATAACACAGAGTTATTTGGGAGTGCTACCAGCTAGGACATTAGTAAGGGAGTCATGTAGAAGACACCATGAGCTGAATCTTAAAGGAGGAGAGGAAGAGAAAGACTTCCAGTGATAGAGGTAAAGAAAAACTATATTTCATCAGTGGGTCAGTATGCAACTAGTGTTCTAGAATTGCCATTTGCAAGAGCCCCTGAGACTCAATAAGTAGATCCCAGAGTAATTTCTATAGAAATGGTTACCAAACCTTTCAGTTCTCAAGCTGATGTGTTTACCATTAATAGAGAGGGAGAAGGGAAGAACTTCACAGATAGAACTTTAGGGAAAATGTATATGTAAGAGACAGAGGAGGAGACTGAAAAAAGAGGGTTCAGGCAGGTAGGAGGTATAACCAGAATGAGTACATAAGGCAAATAAAGACAGTTGAGCATACACAGGAAAAGAAGATAGGTGACAATGACATCCAGCAGATATGTCAAGAAGGATTAAAGCTGAGAAAAGACCATAAGATACCAAAATTAAGAGCTCAATGGAGGTAGCTAGGCACACTTGTTTCAGGCAATCTGAACTGCCCCAAAATTCAATAAATGGAACAGCTCTTTGTAAACTTTAAAGGGCTATGTGTATTCTACTTCTCATCAACAGTACCATCATCACTGATAACTTTGGCAAATAAAGTATAGAGTTTAAATTTAGTGACAATGTCAAAATCTAGTTTGCAAAGGGTTATGAAGGGAGTGAAAGAAGTGAAAATAGTGTAGACAATTTTAAAGTGTTTGCCTGAGAAAGAAATAAGAAATATAGAGAGATTGACTATTTTATGGAATGTTAGAATCTAGAATCTTGTGAAAGATGTTTTCATTTGTCGTTGTTGTCAAGTATTGGACATGTTTTCTTAAAGCCAGTAAGGAAGGAAAGAGTTGGCAGTGAGAGGTTAAAAGTTTCAAGAGAGAGGATTATTGAGTCCCTTAAATTTTCTAGTTTTTGGTTTCCTCATCCATTATCTGAAGGAACTGGTCTCAATGTTTTCCAAGTTATCTCTCTCCATCTTTTGTTCACATTATCAAATCCATGCAGTATGTATTAGAGAGGAGGACTCCAGACTCCAGAAGTGCAGTGGCTGGTAAAAGTCCCTTTGAGTTGTCTGCCTGATTAAAATTTACCCATTCTAAAAACAGACAATTGAAAACAACAGCACCAACAAAAAAAATAGACTTCTATTAATTGACAGTGCCACTTTCTCTGAGCCCTGAGAAATCAAATGACTTATATCATCTCACAATCAGTGTGTTTTAGTAAAGGATCTTGAATCTTAGGAATTGCTGGCTTCCATAGTAGGTATTTTTCTACTATACTAAAAGGCCTCTAAATGCCAATCCGAATGTAATCCTTTAAGACTCAATTCCCTTTGGTTGATAATAGTCAAAGCTGAACAACCTTATAGTGACAGAGCAATTTGTTTTGTAACTATGAACCATACTTATCATTTATTATTTTGTATTGTGTTATCTGCATTCAATTTTTACCATCTTACTGCATTTTAGAATGCTACATCCTGTCTTATCAGTATCTTGTACAGTGTCCTAAATACAGTAGGAGCTTAATAAATGTTGCTTTTATTATCTAAAGTGGAAAGACAGCAAGCTACTTCCAAGGATCTACATCTTTGAGTGAATCTCTTGTCCTCTTGTCTGCAATTCCAGGACTTAAATTTAGACACAGCTTATATAATTCAGAGCCAAGTAAATTTGAGAATAGATTTAGAACCTTAGTTGGAGTTAGTAATTTCACATTGGCCCCCCCAGAGCAGAATGGAAAGGGGTGAGATGATGGCAAACTCTACATTTTTTTCTTCTTTTTAAATGGGGATAATAGCCTGTACCTATTTTGCCTTAAAAACTTATTGGGAAAATAAGATGAGTTGAAATGCCTGAAAAGACTTCAGAAAATAAAGACACACTATAAATACAGGTTGCTATAATATGTATGCAATGCTTTCAGCATCTTGGGAGAGAAATGACATGTTGTTCAAAGTATTACTTTTATATGAAAAGGATATAATGGTAGTTTTCCAGTATTTTAATGTTTCTTGGGAGATAGAGAATACAGAGGAACTGTCCTTGAGATCTGACTGAATAATTGCCTGCTGGGAGTAAATAGGGTGCTTAGCAAAGTGAGGCATGCTACTTTCATATGACCAGCTTTGCCATTTGGGCCCTGCTCCCCATCTACTAGTGACAAAGGATTCTTTTCACTCTTTCAGTAGAATTCTCTGCATTAGGAATATCATGGCATACAGATATATAAGAAATAGTAGCATCCTTCTTCACTTTATCCTCTCCTTTAACCAGTAACACAGACATTTTTCCCCTAGAGTATTTTGTATTTGAAGATATGCTCTTTTCTGTTTACCCATGTGCTCCTTTTGTTGTGAAGAGTTTGGAAATTGAAGAAGTGATATTTGATATTTTCTCTAGTTTCACAGCCTCACAGAATAAGATGGAATATGTCATCTCATTTAATCCAGAGCTCTAAAGGAAACTTCTCGGCATTATTCTAACTGTCCCTAAAGACCTCCAGTCAGAGGGAATTCAATATTTCCTGAAGTGGCCTATTTGTTCCATTTTTGTATGCCTCCAATTTGTAGGAGATATATCTATTTAATATCTTTCAATATAGATATATCTCCTAGAAACTAGAGCCACGTAAAGTAGAACTCAATGTATATATGTAGTGTGTGTGTGTATGTGTGTTTGTGTGCATGCACATTGAGCCTATATTTCCTCTCTGCAATGCCATTGCTTGAATATGGTTTTGAGTTTTGTTTTCTGGAAGGAAACTTAAAGTCCTTTCCTCATCCCAGTTGCCCTTTTCTGCACCCTCTTTATCTTATCAATATTCTCTGTAACTTTTGTTATCAAGACCATAACACAAAGTCCTAGATGTGGTATAGATTTTGTTCTGGTTGAACCTAGTGTCTCAGGCAATCCACTTAGAGTTCTATTTGACCTGATATCTCCAACCAGATTTTCCTTTCTGTGACTAGTCTCTATTTATTTGCCTACAACAGCAACAGTGAGAGACAGTGTGTTTCTCCCCTTACTGGTAGAAAGTTGGCCTCAGAGTCCTATACTTGAGTGTTCCCTCTGATATATACTGTCTTTATGACTTTTTAAAAGGCACAAACACTAAGGCAAGATTCTAAGAATTAACTACAGAGAGGACAACAATTTACATTGGTAGAAGTTTCTCATCAGTAATTACCAATACTGACTCATTCATTCATTCACACAAACACATACTCACACTCCTAGGTCTGTCCCCTTATCCCCAATTAAACAACAAGCTTTCAATCAAGTACCTATTCTGTATTTTACTTTTTTAAACCCTTACCTTTTGTTTTAGAATTGATATTAAGTATAAGTAACAAGGCAGAAGAATATTAAGGGCTAGGCAATGGGGTTTAAGTGACTTGTCCAGGGTCACACAACTAGGAAGTCCCTGAAGCCAAATTTAATCACTTATCATGTAGAGGACAAAGTTGGGAGGCATAAAAATATTTTTAAAAATCACTGTCCTCATGCTGCTTACAATATGTAAGCAAATAAGCAAAAAAACAAGTTGTAGAGGCAGAGTACACTAATAACTAGAGGCATTAGGATAGGTTTCCATTTGGAAGTGACAAAAGATAAAATTTGGAAGTGACAAAAGATAAAATCCTCATGCCATGAAGGTTGCTGAGACATGGAAGGAAGGGATACTTTCTAGGCAAATGTGACCATCAGTGCAAGAGGTGAAATCTACTGAGACTGAAACTGTGGGGAGAAAAAGTTGGAATAGAGAAAAGAAAGTTTGGAAAAATCTTGGTGAGAAGTACAAAAGAATCTCAAATAGAAAAGAATAGAGAGTCATGGAGATCCACTTGCCATTATGGAGCATTAATACATAGAAGAGGGACAGGTAGGTGGCAAAGTGGATAGAGAAGATAGGGTAAGAAGTCAAGAAGACTCATCTCTCTGGTTACAAATCAGCCTCAGGCATGTATTTAGCTGTGTACTCTTGTCAAGAAACGTAATTGTTTGCCTCAGTTTCCTCATATAAAAAGTGAGCAGAAGAAGGAAATGGGAAACTATTCCAGTATCTTTGACAAGAAAACCCCAAATGGCTCATAAAGTATCATAGATGATTGAAAGTGACTGGAATGCAGCAAAAAAGTGTAAGTTAGATTGTATAAAGGGGCCAAGAGATTCAAAGTAAGAAAATACTAAATGCAACTGCTTGACTGAATCAATGAATGAAGAGAAAGGCATTTATGAAGTACTTTATGCCAAGTATTGTACTAAGTACTAGAAATACAGATATAGTAATAAGGTAGTGGCTATCAGAAAATTTGGTTGTGAGAAATTTTATCTCTGGATTTTCAGATTCTCTGTAGGCTAAGAGAGGGAAGGTAAGGATTTAGCGATTTTATTTTGTTTTATTTTATTTTCAAACATTTATTAATATTCATTTTTAACATGGTTACATGATTCATGCTCCTCCTTTCCCCTTTGCCCCCTGCACTTCCCCCACCCATGGCCGATGCACATTTCCACTAGTTTTGTCATGTGTCCTTGATCAAGACCAATTTCCAAATTGTTGGTAGTTGCATTGGTGTGGTAGTTTCGAGTCCACACCCTCAATCACGTCCACCCCGACCCATGCGTTCAAACAGTTGTTTTTCTTATATGTTTCCTCTCCTGCAGTCCTTCCTCTGAATGTGGGTAGCATTCTTTACCATAAATCCCTAAGAATTGTCCTAGGTCATTGTATTGCTGCTGGTACAGAGGTCCATTACATTCTATTTTACCACAGTATATCAGTCTCTGTGTACAATGTTCTTCTGGCTCTGCTCCTTTCACTCTGCATCTGTTCCCGGAGGTCTCTCCAGTTCACCTGGAACTCCTCCAGTTTATTATTCCTTTTAGCACAATAGTATTCCATCACCAGCATATACCACAGTTTGTTCAGCCATTCCCCAATTGAAGGACATACCCTCCTTTTCCAATTTGTTGCCACCACAAAAAGCACAGCTATAAATATTTTCATACAAGTCTGTTTATCTATGATCTCTTTGGGGTACAAACCCAGCAATGGTATGGCTGGATCAAAGGGCAGGCATTCTTTTATAGCCCTTTGAGCATGATTCCAAATTGCCAGCCAGAATGGCTGGATCAGTTCACAGCTCCACCAGCAATGCATTAATGTCCCAATTTTGCCACATCCCCTCCAACATTCAATACTCTCCCCTTCTTTCATTTTAGCCAATCTGCTAGGTGTGAGGTGATACCTCAGAGTTGTTTTGATTTGCATTTCTCTAATTATTAGTGATTTGGAACACTTTCTCATGTGCTTATTGATACTTTTGATTTATTTACCTGAAAATTGCCTATTCATGTCTCTTGCCCATTTATCAATTGGGTGCTATGCCACTTGGAGCATACATATTGAGCAGTGTAATTTCCTCATTGTTTATATTGCCTTTAATCAGTCTTTTTTAATCATATCTATTTCTACTTTGGCTTTGTCAGAAATCATAATAGCCACTCCTGCCTTCTTTTTCTCATTTGATGCCCCAAAGATTTTGCTCAAACCCTGAACCTTAAACTTGTGTATGTCCACCTGCCTCATATGTGTTTCTTGTAGACAACATATGGTGGGATTGTGGTTTCTAATCCACTCTGCTATTTGCTTCCGTTTTATGAGCGAGTTCATCCCATTCACATTCAGAGTTATAATCATCAGTTGTGCATTTGCTGACATTTTCAAATCCTCCCCTCCTCCTACCCCCTTTTTCCTTATACTTTTTCCTTTTAAATCAGTGGTTTGCTATTGAGCCGCTATCCCTTATCCCCTCCCTTGATTAACTTCCCTTTCTACCCCTTCCCTTATTTTTCCCCCTCTTTTTGTTTTTAAAGGCCTTATGAATTCCCTCCTTCTTCTCCCCTCCCTTTTTTTGACCTCCCCACTCCCCTGGTCCCCTTGGTTTATCCCTTCTAACTTTCTCAGAAGGTTTAGATAAGAGTTTTATGTCCCAATGGATAGTATAGCTACTCTTCCCTTTCCGGGTTGATTACACTAAGAGTAAGGTTTGATTACTACCGCTTAATGCTCTCTTCCTCTCCATCTTATAATAGTATTTGTCCCCTCTCCCTCCCATGCCCTCTTTGTGTGTAATAGAATATCCTATTTTCTTATTCACTCAAGTTTCTCTTGGTGTCTCCTGCTTTTCACCCCCTCTTTCCCATCCCCCATGTCATCTTAGATTATCTAGTGTTCCACCCTCACCCTGTGAATTATTCTTCTGATTACTATAATAGTGAATATTATAATAGTGAATAGAGTTCACTACAGAGAATTATACATAACATTTCTCTACATAGGAATACAGATAATTAGATCTCACTGAGGCCCTTAAAAAGGCAAATTTAAAAATTATAAGTTTCTTTCTTTCCCTTCTGTATCTTTTTTACCTTTTCATGTTTCTCTTGATTTTTGTGGTTGGATATCAAACTTTCCATTTAGCCCTGGTCTTTTCTGTGCAAATACCTGGAATTCTTCAATTTTGTTGAATGCCCATACTTTCCCCTGGAAATATATAGTCAATTTTGATGGGTAGTTGATCCGTGGTTGCAGGCCCAGCTCTCTTGCCTTTCTGAATATCGTATTCCAAGCCTTGCAATCTTTTAGCGTGGAGACTGCCAGATACTGTGTGATCCTGATTGGTGATCCTTGATATTTGAATTGTTTCTTTCTGGCTTCTTGTAAGATTTTTTCTTTTGCTTGGAATCTTTTGAATTTGGCAATTATATTTCTGGGCGTTTTCTTATCTGGATCGAATGTTGCAGGTGTTTTATGGATCCTTTCAATGTCTATATTGCCCTCTTGTAGGACTTCAGGGCGATTTTGCTGAATTATTTCTGTTAGTATGGAGTCCAGGTTTCTATTAATTTCTGGTTTTTCTGGAAGACCAATTATTCTCAAATTGTCTCTTCTAGACCGATTTTCTTGGTCTGTCACTCTCTCATTGATATATTTCATGTTTCCTTCTATTTTTTCAGGCTTTTGACTTTGTTTTATTTGTTCCTGTTGTCTTGAGAGATCGTTAGCTTCTACTTGCTCAATTCTAGCCTTTAGGGATTGATTTTCGGCTATAATCTTTCAGTTTTCGGCTATGATCTTTTGATTTTCGGCTGTAATCTTCTGGTTTTCGGCTGTAATCTTCTGGTTTTTGGCCATAATCTTCTGGTTTTCGGCCATAATCTTCTGGTATTCCTTTTCAATCTGGTCATTTCTGGTGTTCAATTTGCTTATCAGTTCATTTGGTTTCTGAGCCTCACTTTCCAATTGCAAGATTCTACCTTTTAAACAGTTATTTTCTTGCCAGATCTCTTCCATGTGCCTCAAAATCTCAGTTTTGAACTCTTCCATAGCTTGTGAGGAGTTTTCCTTATTTGAGGAGGGTCCAGATGCTTGTTTGTTCTCCTCCTCTGTTTGCTCAGTTGTCTGGATTTTCTCTGTGTAAAAGTTGTCGAGTGTTAATGACTTCTTTTTCTTGTTGTTAATCTTTCTCTTCTGAACTTCCTGAGACTGGGTAGCCATCTTTAGCCCAGCAGCTTCTCAGGTTTATCCTCGTGCTCACGGTCTGTCCGCGGTCAAGCCCCCTGGCGGACCCCCTTGCTTGATTGTCTGCTGGAGGTTTCTTTACAAGTCTCAGGGAGCTGCTTCCACAGTCGTATACCTGTCTGCACTGGTTCCCCACTCAGGCTTTCAGAGCTTTAGCTTGTGGCTGTGTCTGCCTCCACCCACGCCTCTGCTGCTCCTGCGCTCTGTTCCCGCTCTCAAATTTTGTGTGCGTTCGTTAGCTTTTTGGGGTCTTAAATCTTGCTGATCTCAGGAACAGGCCCCGGAGCTGCCAATGACTCGATGGGTGCTCCAAACTTGCTCTATTTCTTTTTAGCTGGCTTCGGCGCTATAGGTGTTGTGTGTGGAGGGGGTGGGGGTGGGGTGGTTGCTCAGCCCGTGAATTAGTGAGAGCTGTTTCACCCCTTTATAGCATGGAAATGCCTCGATTCCACGTACCTTCCATGCTGTGCCCTGTTGTGGGGTCCGTCCGTTTGTCTGGACTTGTTTTTATGTCCCCTTGAGGAGTTTTATGTGTTTCTGTCAGAAGAGGTTAAGAGCTGCTTCTTACTCTGCCGCCATCTTAACCCGGAAACGGATTTAGTGATTTTTTGTCTGTTATAGGGACCCTCTAATCACAGAGTATATTTCCCATGACTTTACTAGTGTGTGTCAATATAGATGAAAGGTTAATTTTTTTGTAGGATGAGTATTGCTGTTCTTATAACTTTTGGCACAGTATACAGAGCTATTTCCACCACAATGTTTTGGGACATGGTAGCTAAGTTGTTGATAGGGGTGTGACTCATTCTATCTCTGTATGCAGTGATGATTTAGTTACGTTTAATTGAACAAGTTAACTAGAGAATCCAGGCAGAGAAGGAAGGGAAACTAATGCTGAATACATGGAAGTAGAAAACATGGAAGGAAAGTACAGAGAGAAACTCTATCCCTCCATTTTTGCAAACATACACTAAAACTCTTGACATATGTTAATAATTGAATAAATACTTATTAACTAAAATGTCCATGGAAGGGATGTGAATGGGATATGAATATTCATAACTGTGAATTTGAATGGGCACTCACCCATAAAACAGAAGTGAATGCATTAAAACCCAAATCTAAAAATATGGTGTTTATATGAAAAATACTTGACACAGAGACGCATACACAAAGTAAAAATAAGGACAGGAGAAGAATCTATAATGCTTTACCTTAAAAGAAGAGTAGCAATCATGGTCTCTGAAAAACAAAAGCAAAACAAAATTGATCTAATTAAAAGAAATAAGCAAGGAAATTACATCTTACATAAGGTTCCACATAAAATGAAAGTAATATCAGTACTAAACATTTAAGAAGTATATGGCATAGTGCTTAAATTGTTATAACTCAAGAAAATTTTAAATGAGTTAGAGGAGGAAATAGATTAAGGTATATTAAGGAATCTCAACTTTCTCATATCAGAACTAAATAAATCTAACCACAGGATAAACAATAGAAGGGTGAATACATTACCACTGAAATTAACTTATAGGAACTATTTTGTCCTATCATATGTCGATAAACCTGAAAATCTAAGTGAAATGAGTGAATGGTTACAAAAATATAATTTGCCCAGATTAACAAGAAAAAGTACACTTAACTCTAAGAAAAAGAAATCAAATAAGCCATAAAAGAACTCCTAAGAAAAAAATCCCCAGGCCAGATGGATACACAATTGTATTCATATTAAGCATTTAAAGAACAATTAATTCCAGAACTATATAAGCTAGGTATATAGACAAAAAAGACACCTTAACATGTTCATTTTACAACATAAATATGCTGCAGAAACCCAAAACAAGAAGAGCAAAAATAGAGAAATAAAACTATAGATAAATTTTCCTAATGAAAATTGATGCAAAAATAAAATGAAGATTCCAGCAATAGATCACAAAGTTCATATACTATCTCCAGATAGGATTTTACTAAGAATTTTTAACTAGTTCAATATTGGAAAAACTATCAGCTTAATTGATCACATCAAAACAACAACAACAAATATCATATAGTTACCTTGATAGATGCAGAAATAGCTGATGACAAAACACAACACTCATTCTAATTAAAAACTCAGAAAGCATGAAAATAAATGGAACTTTCCTTAAAAATAATAAGTTGTATCTCCCCAAAGCCATTAGCTAGCAATTTATATAATGGGAATAATCTAGAAGCCTTCCACAAAACTTCGGAAGTGAACAGAGAGTGGTCAATATTTTTCAGTAATCTCCTAGAAATGATAACTGTAGCAACATGATTGAAAATGAAGGAATTAGAATAGACAATAAAAAACCAAAAGTTTTTCAGGATGACATGTTACATTTAGAGAATCCTACACAATTAACTAAATAACTAATTGAATAAATCGAATCAGTCTAACAAACATCTAAACAAGTTGTAGGATATAAAATAAACCCACATAAAATATAAGCATTTCTATATGTTGCCAACAAAATCCAACAGGAAGAAATAAAAGTTGAAATTTCATATTTAGGGGCCTATCTGTCAATAAAAACCCAGAAACTTTATTAACACAATTATAGAACACTTTCCATAAGAAAAAACACCAAATCTAAATAATTGAAATAATATTAATTCGTCCTATTTAGGCTAAGGCAATAAAATAAAAATGATAGTTCTATCTAAATTAATTTACTTACTTAGTTTTGTAATAAAACAGTTACTAAAAAATTATTGAACTAGGAAAATAATAAAATTAATCTTGAAGAATGAAAGGACAAGTATATCAAGTAAATCAATGAAAAATATCTTAAGAAATCTTAGCAATAAAAGATCTCAAACTGTATTACAGAGTGTTGATCATCAAAAAAATCTGGTAGTGGCTAAGAAATAGATTAGTGAATATATGCAATAAATTATACATAATACACAACAGCAAATGACTGTAAAAATTCATTGCTTGGAAAACCTGAAGGTGCAAGCTTTTGGGACAAGAACTCTTTGTTGACAAAATTTTGCTGGGAAAATTGGAAAACAGTTTGGTAGAAACTCAATATCATAAGAAATAAAGAAATCTCTAGGCTATAATTCTGGAGCTGAAAAACTAACTTTATTCATGAGTAAATAGAATCAGTGGCACATCACCATTCCCAGTTGGTGATGAAAGACATCTTGTGGATGTTCGCAACTGCTTTTATAAAATTTTGACAGTTGGTACAAATCATTGATCAATGAAACCCAATATGTAAAGTATATTAACTATAGTTAATAAGTTCTAGGTCAAGGTCCAAGGACTTTATCGATCCTGTCACTACAAGCTTCAGACAATATTTTAGGAAAAGGTATTGATATTATAACATAATAACACATATAAGAACTTAAAGATACACAAAGTTGTCTGTAAGTCATAAAATCTGAGGACCCTACTATTAGCATTCATTCCTAGAAAAGAAAAATACTATTCCTACTTTGACAACAGATTCTATGATTTCTTCTGTTACCTTTCTTCAGGATCAGGAGGTAATAAAGATGTATACTTAACATAAACACCTCTTAAGCTCTCCTTATCTACCACAGTTAATTAACAACGTGGGACTAGCCTTTCTAACTTTCTAGTTACATATACTACTTAAAGAATTATATAAGATGAATTAGTGTTATACAAAATAGCATAAAAATAAATTAAATGAAATAAAAGCAAGTAAATAAATTTATGTATATAAACATATGTATGCATAAATATATGTATAAATGATCAAACAAGATATTTAATTACGGGAAGTAAAATATATAATTTTGATTATATCAAACTTTTTATAAGCTTTCATACAAACAAAAGCAATGCAACAGAGAAAGAAGGACTGCATATAACTAGAGGAAATTTCATAGCAAGAAATTCTAAGAAATATATACATATATATTTTTATATATAGAAAGATATCAAATATATAGAGAAATGAGTGAAATTTTTAAGAATATGAGTCATTCCCCAATTGATACTGGTCAAAGGATTTGAAAAGGTAATTTTCAGAAGTATTACAGATATCTATAGTCATATGAAAAATGCTCTAATTCACCTAGGAATGCAAAATAAAAGAACTGTGATACACCACCTCACACCAATCAGATTGGCTAATATCATGGAGAAGGAAAAAATCAGGTGTTGGAGGAGATGTGGGGAAAAATAATGGTAAACTAATGTATTAATAGTATAGTTGTGAACTAATCCAACCATTTTACAATTGCAATTTGGAAATATGTTCAAAGGGATATAAAACTATGACTATCTTTAGAACCAGGCTTATCACTACCAGATAGCTACTCCAAAGATATCAAAGAAAAAAGGAAAAAGACATGAATGTTCAAAAATAATTCTCATTTGGAGTTTCTTACAATAGTCAATTCACAAATTTATTTTAAAAATAAATATTTTTTGTCACATACTTGATTAAACAGTACAGGAAATATAACATCCTATGAAACTTTTTTTTAACCCTTACCTTCTGTCATGGAATCAGTACTGGGTATTGATTCCATGGCAAAAGAGTTGTAAGGACTAAGCCATGGGAGTCAAGTGACTTGCCCAGGGTCACACAGCAAGGAAATATCTGAGGTCAAATTCGAACCCAGGCCCTTCCATCTCTGGGCCTGGCTTTCAATCCACTGAGCCATCTATCTGCACCATGTTCATTGTTTTTGATTCTAAAATTATTTCGTAGTAAACAATCCTCCTGTCCTGCACTGGAAATGGTTTTAACATGTGTCATCAATCAAGACTTATTTACATATTATTGATAGTTGCATTGGTGTGGTCCTTTTAGGTCTACATCCCCAATCATGTCCTCATCAACTCAAATGTTCAAGCAGTTGTTTTTCTTCTGTATTTCCTCTCCTGTAGTTCTTCCTCTGAATGTGGGTATCATCATTTTCCATAAATCCCTCAGAACTGTCCTGGGTCATTGCATTGCTGCTAGTACAGAAGTCCATTGCATTTGATTTTACCACAGTGTATCAGTCTCTGTGTACAATGTTCTTCTGGCTCTGCTCCTTTCACTCTGCATCAATTCCTGGAGGTCTTTCTAGTTCACGTGGAATTCCTCCACTTTATTATTCCTTTGAGCACAATGGTATTCCATTACCAACATATACCACAATTTGTTCAGCCATTCCCCAATTGAAGGGCATATCTTCACTTTCCAGGGTTTTGCCACCACAAAGAGCACAGCTATTAATATTTTTGTACAAGTCTGTTTATCTATGATCTCTTTGGGGTACAAACCCAGCAATGGTATGGCTGGTTCAAAAGGTAGGCATTCTTTTATCGCTCTTTGGGCATAATTCCAAATTGCCATCCAGAATGGTTGGATCAGTTCACAACTCCACCAGCAGTGCATTAATGTCCCAATTTTGCCACATCCCCTCCAACATTCATTACTCTGCCTTACAATCATTTTAACCAATCTGCTAGTTGTGAGGTGATACATCAGAGTTGTTTTGATTTGCATTTCTCTAATTATTAGAGATTTAGAACACTTTCTTATGTGCTTATTGATAGTTTTGATTTCTTTATCTGAAAATTGCCTATTTATGTCCTTCGTTGATTTTTTCATACAATTGATTTACTTCCTTGTATATTTGAGTAATTAGACCTCTGTCAGAATTTTTTGTTATAAATATTTTTTCCCATTTTGTTGTTTCCCTTCTGATTTTGGTTGCATTGTTTCTGTTTGTACAAAAACTTTTTAATTTAATATAATCAAAATTATTTATTTTACATTGTGTAATTTTCTCTAACTCTTGCTTGGTTTTAAAATCTTTTCTTTCCCAGAGACCTGACAAGTATACTATTTTGTGTTCACTTAATTTACTTATAGTTTCCTTCTTTAAATTTAAGTCTTTCATGCATTCTGAATTTATCTTGGTGTAGGGCGTGAGATGTTAATCTAAACCTAATCTCTCCCATATTGTTTTCCAATTTTCCCAGCAGTTTTTGTCAAATAGTGGATTTCTGTCCCAAAAGTTGGGCTCTTTGGGTTTACCAAACACTATTTCCTGATGTCACTTACCCTAAGTCCATTCCACTGATTGTCCCTTCTGTCTCTTAGCCAATACCATATTGTTTTGATGACCTCAGCTTTATAGAATAGCTTAATATCTTGTATTGCTAGACCAGTTTCTTTTGTGTTTTTTTTTTCATTCTTTCCCTTGATATTCTTGATCTTTTGTTCTTCCAGATGAATTTTGTCATAGTTTTTTTCTAATTCAGTAAAAAAGTTTTTTTGGTATTTTGATAGGTATGGCACTAAATAAGTAAAGTAACTTGGGTAGAATGGTCATTTTTATTATGTTATCTTGTCCTACCCATGAGCAGTCAATAATTTTCCAATTGTTTAGATCTAGTTTTAATTGTTTGGAAAGTGTTTTGTAGTTATGTTTGTATAATTCCTGTGTTTGTTTTGGTAGATAGATTCCTAAGTATTTTATATTGTCTAGAGTGATTTTAAATGGTGTTTCTCTTTCTACCTCTTGCTGCTGTGATATGTTGGAAATATATAGAAATGCTGATGATTTATGTGCATTTATTTTGTATCCTGCAACTTTGCTAAAGTTGTTGATTATTTCTACTACCATTTTAGTTGATTCTCTAGGATTTTTTTAAGTAGATCATCATATCATCTTCAAAGAGTGATAGTTTAGTCTCCTCATTGCCTATTTATTGCCTTCAATTTCTTTTTCTTCTCTAATTGCTACTGTTAGTGTTTCTAGTACAATGTTAAATAATAGAGGTGATAATGAGCATCCTTGTTTCACACCTGATCTTATTGGAAAGGCTTCTAATTTATCTCCATTGCATATGATGCTTGTTGATGGTTTAAGATATATACTGTTTATTATTTTTAGGAAAGGACCTTCTATTCCTACAGTTTCTAGTGTTTTCTGTAGGAATGAGTGTTGTATTATGTTAAAGGCTTTTTCAGCATCTACTGAGATAATCATGTGATTTTTGTTTGTTATTTTGTTGATATGGTCAATTATGTGAATGGTTTTCCTAATGTTGAACCATCCTTGCATTCCTGGTATAAATCCCACCTGATCATGATGGATAACCCTCTCGATCACTTGCTGGAGTCTTTTTGCTAGTATTCTATTTAATATTTTTGCATCTATGTTCATTAAGGAGATTGGTCTGTACTTTTCTTTCTCTGTTTTTGATCTAGCTGGCTTTGGAATCAGTACCATAGTTGTATAATAAAAGAAATTTGTTCGAACTCCTTCTTTGCTTATTATATCAAATAATTTGTATGGTATTGGGATTAGTTGTTCTTTGAATGTCTGATAGAATTCACTTGTGAATCCATCAGGCCCTGGTGATTTTTTCTTAGGGAGTTCTTTGATGGCTTGTTCAATTTCTTTTTCTGATATTGCATTATTTAAGTATTATATTTCTTTTAATTTTATTTCTTTTAAATTTCTTTCTATTTGCTTTTAATCTATGCAATTTATATTTTTGTAAATATTCATCCATATCACCTAGATTGCTATGTTTACTGCCATGTAATTGGGCAAAATAGTTTTTAATAATTGCCTTAATTTCCTCTTCATTAGAGGTGAGGTCTCCCTTTTCATCTTTGATACTGTTAATTTGGTTTTCTTCTTTCCTTACTTTTATTAGATTGACTAGTAATTTATCTATTTTATCTGTTTTTTCAAAATAGCATTTTCTAGTCTTATTTATTAATTCAATAGTTCTTTTACTTTTGATTTTATTAATTTCTTCTTTGATTTTTAGCATTTCCAATTTAGTTTTCAAATGAGGATTTTTAATTTGTTTATTTTCTAGTTTTTTAAGTTGCATACCCAATTCATTAACCTCTGCCCTCCATAATTTGTTAATGTATGCACTTAGTGATATAAATTTTCCCTTTAGAGCTGCTTTGGCTGTATCCCATAGGATTGAGTAAGATGTCTCATCATTGTCATTGTCTTTAATGGAATTATTAATTGTTTCTATGATTTGCTCTTTCACTAAATTATTTTGGAGAATCATATTATTTAATTTCTATTTAGTTTTTGGTTTGCCTCTCTATGTATTCTTTCTAATAACTATTTTATTGCATTATGATTTGAGAAGGTTACATTTATTATTTCTGCTTTTTTGCATTTGTTTGCCATGTTTCTATGCCCTATTACATCGTGAATGTTCCATGTGCTACTGAAAAGAAGGTGTATTCCTTTTTGTCTCTATTTATTTTTCTCCATATATCTATTAACTCTATTTTTCTAGGGTTTCATTCACCTCTTTTATCTCTTTCTTATATATTTTTTGGTTTGATTTATCTAGATCTGATAGGGTAAGGTCAAGGTCCCCCACTAGTATGGTTTTGCTATCTATTTCATCTTTAAGCTACACTAGATTCTCCTTTAGAAATTTGGAAGCTATACTTTTTGGTGCATATATGTTGATTACTGATATTTCTTCATTGTTTATACTGCCTTTTATTAGGATGTAGTTACCTTCCCTATCTCTTTTAACCTTATCTATTTTTACTTTGGCTCTGTCAGAGATCATGATGGCAACCCCTGCTTTCTTTTTCTCATTTGAAGCCCGGTGGATTTTGCTCCATCCTCTCATTTTCACTTTATGTATGTCCGTCTCTCTCATGTGTTTCTTGTAGACAACATATGGTAGGATTTTGGTTTCTAATCCACTCTGGTATTTGCTTCTTTTTTATGGGAGAGTTCATCCCATTCACATTCAGAGTTATAATTATCAACTGTGCATTCTCAGACATTTTGATTCTCTTTCCTAGTCCTGTCCTTTCTTCTTTGATTGTTTCCTTCTATATCAGTGTTTTGTTTTTAATCAGTTCCTATTATCCCCTTCTTTGTTATACTTCCCTTTCTCCCCCCCTCCCTTCTTATTCCCCTCTTGTTTTTCTTTCAAGCCACATGGCACTCCCCCCCAAGCCCTCTCCCTCCCTAGTATTGCTTCCCTCCCCAGCAGTCTGTTTGTTACCCTTCTACTTCTCTATAGAACATGAATCAATTCTCTGCCCCAATGGATCTGATTGTTCTTCTCTCTTTAAGTTGATTTCAATGCACTTAAGTATTGAATATTTCCTCTCTCTAACCTCTTTACTGTTATAGTGTATTTTTATTTTTCCCTGTTGGTCCCACACACCCTTTATGAAATATAAATTTATTCCTTTCTGTTTTTTCTAATTTTTCTTATAATTACCTTCTTCCCCCACCCCCAGTTTTGTATACATGTATACATACATAGTATGCATGTATGTATACACACACACACACACACACATATAAATATAACTTTACGTTTCATCCTATACAGTTTGTCCCTGTTCCCTTTTTGTAGATTTCTTCTAGTTACCCTGTTGGTAATAAAAATTTTTAATATTTGCCAGTATCTTCTTTTCTTCTTGGGATACAAATTGATTGAACTTGTTGTGTCCCTTAAAGAAAATAATTTTTTTCTCCTACCCCCATTCTCTTAATTATCTTATGTTCATTCTCTTGAGTACTGGTTTTGGGTAGCAAACTCTCTGTTTAAGTCTGGTTTTTTCTTGATGAATATTTGGAAGTCCTCAATTTTATTGAATGAACATACTTTCCCCTGCAATAATATAGTTAGTTTTGCTGGATAGTTGATTCTTGGTTGTAGACCCAGTTCTCTTGCTTTCCAGAATAGTGTGTTCCATGCCTTCTGGTCCTTCAATGTAGATGCAGCCAGATCCTGTGTTATCCTAACTGTGGTTCCCTGATATCTGAATGACTTCTTTTTAGCAGCTTGTAATATTTTTTCCTTGGTCTGGTAGTTTTTTAATTTGCCTATAATATTCCTGGAAGTTGTCAGTTGCAGATTAAGTGTAGGAGGTGATCTGTGGATTCTTTCAATTTCTACTTTTCCCTCTTGTTCAAGAACTCCAGGGAAATTTTTCTCTGATAATTTCTTGTAAGACACTATCTAAACTCTTTCTTTTATCATGATGTTCTGGTAAACCAATAATTCTTAAGTTGTCTCTTCTAGCTCCGTTCTCCAGATCTTTGGTTGAATCAATGAGGTGTTTCATATTCTCAAATTTTTTGTTTTTTAAATTTTGTTTTAATATATTCTTGCTGCCTTGTGAAGTCATTTGCTTCTAGTTGTTGAGTTCTGTTTTTTAAAGACTGAATTTCATCCCTGGATTTTTGGTCATCCTTCTCTTTCTGGTCTGATTTTCTTTGTAGATTATCTTTTGTCTTCTTTTCTTCATTTTCAAGCTAGCCAATTCTGGCTTTTAACACTTTATTTTCTTGTTTTAGTTCATGTATTTCTTTTTTCAAATTGTCTTCAGCCTCTCTTGCCTCTCTTGATTGATTTTTTAGTTCCTGAAGTTCTTGAGTTAATTGAATTTTGAGCTCTTCCAAAGCCTGTGTCCAGTTTGCTGGAACTACTTCCTCTTCTTCTATTTCTATTTCATTTGCTATCTCTTCACTTTCTTGAAAGAAGCTGTCAATTGTCATTTCTTTTCTCTTTTTCTGTTGTTTACTCATATTTTTTCCTTCCTTGTTCTGCTAGTATGAGCAGATGTATTTAAACATCTTTGATGAAGTCATGTTTTAATTCATTCAAACTTCAACTTGACATTCAAACAGAACTAATGCAAACATTTTTCCATAAAGTTATTTGGTTATAAAGTATAATATTAAATCCTTCAGAAAATTAAAATAGTGACTCACCTAAAACATAATGAGGACACCCATTGTTAACATAATTAAGTATCAGAATATTAGAAATGAAAAAGAGTGAGGAACAAAATAAAAATAAATAAATATGACCATAAAAAGAGGTAGTATGGTTGCATAGCAAGAACAATGGATACAGAGTGACCAACTAATATTCTATAAAACTAACTGATATGAGGAAAGGATCTCAGCATGTTCTTTTGACTTCCTATTTAAGGACACACTGGGACCTGGACTTGGAAAAGGATCACAAGGTATAAGAAGACCTGGAGGAGTCTTAATTAGCATCAAGTGGAAATATTACCAACCACACTAATAAGATTAGAGGTCCATTGAAATGTAGATATATTTTATTAGTATTTTAATCAAGTAACAGACCCAGACTCCTAGAAATCTAGTGTACTTTATTCTAGTTTTGCACTTAGACCCGTCCTTATAGTTCAAAACCTTATTGGAACTCATATCATATTTTGGTATGTTCTTGAAATGACTGTCTTTGTAGAGAGAAAGGAACCCCTTGCTGATTTTTTATTTGATTGGCAGATGATAGCTTTTATGCTAAAGCCTGACAATTACTTTTTAAGGATTCATCTGGATGTCTTTTACTAAACATTCATTTACCCCTTTCCAGAAAATTCAGTGCCAGCCAAAAAATTAGTCACAATTCCTTACTAATTAAAGTTCACTCTAGACAGATGGGATGTAAATAAAGGGAAAGCATGAAATAAAAAGGAAGGATAACTAGTAAAACAATGTAGAGATCTTGAGTAGTCAGACTCAAGTATTGGTTGATATTACATGTTTGAAAACATAGTTGATGTATTATTTTTCATAAAAAAATCAAGTTAATTAAGAAGAAAAAAGAACTCTATTGAGTGATATAGTTCAGCTATTTCTGTTGCAATATTCTTGGCAATGATTCCATGTTCTTTGGCCAGTCTTCAAATACTTGAGAAAAAGCATTTCAATTTCTTGGTGAATAACTTCTTTAAAAATGTAATGTTATCATTGTATAATGTCTTAGTTAATTGAAAATGGTATTTCAATGGGAATGGGACATCCCAAAGATCATAAATTGAGATAATTTAGTTTCCTCCTTACATATTCTAATTCCTACAATTTCTTTTTTCTTCTCTTATTGCAATAGCTACCATTTCTAGTACAATATTAAATACTAGTGCTGACAGTGGGCATTGCTACTTCATGAAAGGTTCTAGATTATCCCTGTTACATATAATGTTTGCTGATGATTCCAGATGGATGCAATTTGTCACTTTATTTTCATTTTTAAAGATATTTCATTTCATTAATTATATGTAATGAATTTTGACTTTAGTTTTCCGAAGTTATATTATCTCAGTTTTCTTCCTCTCTCTCATCCCTCATCCTTCCCAGCAATGGTAAGCAATTTGATCTGGATTATACATGTAATATCATCATTGAAAATATATTTCCATATTGTTCATTGTGGTAAGATAATACTCATATAAAATCAAAACCCAAATAAACAATTTAAAAATTGCTTGATTTGATTTGCATTCTAACTCTAGCATTTCTTTGATAGTATTTTTTTTTTATCATAAGTCCCATAAAATTGTCCTGGTTCATTGTATTGCTGAGAGTAGCTACGTCTTTCATGGTTGATCATTCCATAATATTGCTGTTACTGTATATAATAATGTTCTCCTGTTTCTGTCTGTTTCAGTCTGCAATGCCCACTTCAGTCTACATCAATTCATGTAGGTGTTTCCAGTTCTTTTTGAAATTATCCTGCTTATCATTTCTTATAGTACAATAGTATTACATCACCAACATATAACATAATTTGTTGAGCCATTTCCCATTTGATGGACATACCTTCAATTTCCAATTCCTTGCCACCACAAAAAGAAGCTGCTATAAATACTTTTGTATAAGTAGGTCCCTCACCTTTTTTTAATCTCTTTTGCATATTACTGGTATTACTGGATCAGAGGGTATGCATTATTTTATAGTCCTTTGGACATAGTTCCAAGTTGCCCTACAAAATGTTCAATTTGTAACTCCACCAGTAATGCATTAGTGTCCTAATTTTGCCATATCCCTTTCAATATTTATCACTTTCTTTTAATGTCATATTGGCTAATCTGATAGGTATGAGGTAGTACCGCAGAGTGTTTTTAATTTACATTTCTCTAATTAAGAGTGATTTAGAACTTTCATATGATTATTGATAGCTTTGATTTCTTCATTTGAAAACAGCTTATACATAACTTTCGATCATTTGTCAATTGAGGAATGGCTTGTATTCTAATAAATTTGACTTAGTACTCTGATAGTGTGAGAAATTAGGCCTTTATTAGTAATGTTAGTTATGAAAAAATTTCCTGGTTTGTTATTTCCCTCTAATCTTGACTACATTGGTTTGTTTTTACCAAAACTCTTTAATATAGTCAAAATTATTCATTTTACATCTTGTAATGTTTTCTTTTTCTTCCCTTCTCCACAGATATGACAGAAAAACTATTCTATTTTCCCCTTATTTACTTAAAGTACCACCCTTTATTCCTAAACTAAATACCCATTTGACCTTATCTTAATGTAGGATATCAGATATTTGTCTATAACTAGTTTCTGCCAAACCATTTTCTAGTTTTCCCAGCTGTTTTTGTCAAATAGTGAGTCCCTACCACAATACCTGGAATTTGGAGGTTCATCAAACACTAGATTTTCCCTAATCTCTTCCATTAATGCAGCAAATCTTTTTCTTTGGCAGTACCAGGTGATGGTCATTGTTAAAATCATTAATCTGGGATAAGCTGGATGCCACCTTGACTGACAGGGATGGCAGTTGAGAGATTTGGAATGTTTCTAGGTGCCGTGAGCCAGGGGCAAATGTCGGTTGGCTCCATCCTATAAATATTCCCTAAGGATTACAGTTGAGAGATCTCAGATCTCTGAGCAAACATCTTTGGTTCAGACTTGGCAGAGGGAGTTTGAAGGGTGGTTGAAGGGTGGAAAGGATAGGCCTGAACCTGAACCTATATCTTTGCTTGACTGAGAGAGCTAGTGAGTCATCAATATCATTGGTAGCAGAGCAGAGAGAATACAGAAACCATCAAATCATATCTACATCAATAGCCTTCCCTATTCTCTGGCTTGGCTGTGGCCAGGTCTGGTCAGAGATAGCAAGAGGGTGACAACCTCAAGCCTCTACCAGCCTAGCAGTTTCCAGTCCTGATCAATGATTAGCTTAATAGTCAATATAGCAATAGGATTTCTAATCCCCAGACCTAATACCTTGTTATCCTTTCCCCACCAATAGAAAATATAGTGATTCAACAGAAGTACCTTCCAGAGTGGTTATTCTATCACAGCCCTTGGGAAGGGAGGATTAATTACTCAGTCAGATATCAATAGTTTCCAAAGCAAATCAATAACTCGTTATCAATCAATTCAACCTCAGGTCGGGCCTAGCGAGGTTAGCCACCTACCTATCCTCTCAAAGTGTCCCAACCTGGGACTGTTAAAGGAGTCACTGACAGGTTTAACGAAGCAAACCTGTCAGGGAGAAGGGGATAAATTATAGTAACAGCTATTGTGAGGGAGCTGGTGTTCCTCCTTTGTGAACTGCAGTTGGCTTAGGCCTTGGGCTCTGATCCCTCCTTCATCTATACCAGTGGTTCCCAAACTTTTTTGGCTTACTGCCCCCTTTCCAGAAAAAAAAATATTACTTAGTGCCCCTGGAAATTAATTTGTTAAAAATTTAATAGCAATTAATAGGAGAGATAAATGCACCTGTGGCCATCACCGCTCCTCTGGATCACTGCAGCACCCACCAAGGGGTGGTGGTGCCCACTTTGGGAATCACTGAAATACTATCCCTAAGATTAACATACCAGCTATCCTGCAATATCTAGAAGGAAGATCTATACGGAATAATAATAGCAAGAGAGGAGATATAGAAAGAGAGAAGCTAAGATCTGATCTCAAAGCAAGAGATCAGATCATAGACACATCATCATTGTACACATATATCTCCATCTTCTCTCCTCCATTCTTTTAACATCAATCATTTATAGTGCAATTTGAGATCTGGAATTGCTAGGCAGCCATCCTTCACATTTTTTTTCATTAATTCCCTTGATATTCTTAATCTGGTTCTTCCAGATTAATTTTGTTATTATTTTTTCTAATTCTATAAAATAGTCTTTCCTTATTTGGATTGGCATGGCACCGAATAAGTAAATTCATTTAGGTAATTTTCATTTTTATTATATTATCTTGGCCAATTCATGATCAATTAATGTTTTTTCCAACAATTAAATATAAATTTATTAGTGTGAAGTGTTTTTAAATTGTGTTTATATAATTCCTATTTGTTTTGGCAAAGAGATTCCCAAGTGTTTCATATAGTTTAGAGCTATTTTAGAGGGAATTTCTCCATTTCTTTCTGATGGACTTTGTTGGTAACATATAGAAATGGTAATGATTTATGGGAGTTTATTTTGTATCCTGAAAATTTGTTAAAGTTATTAATTATTTCAACTATTTTTAGATTATTGTTAATGATTCTCTAAGTATATCATCATATTATCCACAAAGAGTGATAATTTAGTTTCCTCCTTGCCTACTTTAATTCCTACAATTATTTTTTTCTTCTCTTACTGCTAAAGCTGATATTTCTAATACAATATTAAATAATATTGTTAATAATGAACACCCTTGCTACACTACTGATCTAATAGGGAAGGCTTGTAAATTATTCCCATTGCAGATGTTACTTCATAATGGTTAAAAATGGAAACTACTTATTATTTTAAGAAAAGACCCATTTATTCCCATGCTTTCAAATGTATTTTATATTAGAAATCGGTGCTGTGTTTTATTGAATGTTTTTTTCCTCATCTATTGAAATAATATATGATTTCTGATAGATCGGTGAGTTATATGGTCAATTAAATATTCCAGAGAATAATTTGAAAAAAAGTATATATCTATATTTAAACATGTATATATATATGTATATATATGTATATATATATGTATGATCTTGCTTATTTCTATTTATCAGTTCTTTATAGGTAGACACACACAAATTATTTTTTTTTTTTTAAATCCTTAACTTATGTGTATTGGCTCCTTGGTGGAAGAGTGGTAAGGGTGGGCAATGGGGGTCAAATGACTTGCCCAGAGTCACATAGCTGGGAAGTGTCAGAGGCCAGATTTGAACCTAGGACCTCCCATCTCTAGGCCTGACTCTCAATCCATTGAGCTACCCAGCTGCCCCACAAGTCATTCTTTAAAGAATCTTTCTATTACTATTATAATATTCTATTTCTATTATAATGTTCTCTTGTGTTATTCCATGCTGCCATCTCTACATAACACCTGATACTTCTCATTTTACTCTTCATAATTTCATTTGGTCTTTCATGTTTTTTTTTTAAATTAACCTGATCCTCATTTCCTACAAAACAGTGGTACTCCATTGCAAACATTTTCCATAACTTGGTTAGCTACTAGTCAGGACTTCAACACAATCTTCTTGAATTAAAGTCCAAAAACTATTTATAACGCTATGCTGCTTCTTTAATTAATTACTGGTTAAAATAATTTACATGTATTTCTTTGACTCTTACAATTTTTATAAAATACTTGCTTAAAATACAGTTTTTCCAATGATTTTATTTGAAAATATTTTTATCAACCAGCACATTGAAGTCACTGCATTTGATTCTTACATTGAAGTCCAGTATATAATATCTGAGAAAGCAGGATTGTTACTGAGGAAAAAAAATAAAAGGGTAGCTGGAATAGAGTAAGTATCTAAAATAAAAGTCTATGTTGGAAATATTGCAGTTTAAAGGGCTTTGAGGGACACATTTGCAAAGTACCTTGTGGAAGGGAAGTAGCAAAGGGTTGGGGAGTTGAAAATTGAAAGCTTATCAAAAAAATTGAGAAAAAAGAATAATTAAGCTAATAGAAATAGGAAAGGAACTAAAACAAAAACACTTATGCCTAACATTTATAATGAACTTTTATATTTTAAGAAGTCTTTTACAAATGATCTTATTTTATTCTCACAGCAATCCTATCAGAAGTGCTTTATTCATTCTGTTTTTATGGATGAATGAAATGAAGCTGAAAGTAGTTAAGTGAGTTGTCCAAGCCTGCATCATAAAGTTCTAAATATGGAATTAAAATGCAGGTCTTCTTAACTCCAAGTACAGGATCCTGACTACTATGTTACCTATTTGCCTGTACTGTGTCAAATCTATTTCTAGAAACCCCAAGTTTCCTAAAGGATAAGTTCCTTATCCTTTAGGAAATTGGTTTGGGGGAAAGCACTGGACTGACCTGACTGACCCTACCTCTGAACTGAACAATAGACTTAAAGATCCCAGTTTAGATAAGATTAGTACACAATCAAGCCTTAGATATCCTTGTTTGTTTTAAAATGTTATCAGCATTAACACTATAGTTCAGCCCCTGGCTAGAAACCTCTTTTTTTGCTGCTAGTGGAAAGCATCAACCTCTTCCTGTTAAGGCAAGCTCTGGGCTCTTCCCTTTCTTGTGTTCTATGTAGAGCTAGTCAATCATTCTTCCCTTCCCTTTGTTCCCCCAAAAGGATATAAGACCCCCAAGTTCTGTTACTCTTTGGGGGAATCATCTTTGGTGGTGCATTTTCTCAGAGATGATGTTCCCAGAGTCCCAGAGCTCTTGGCTCTGTGTGGTTTTTAAGAGCTTGACTGTGTGGCAGAGGAATATAAAGAACTTGTTTCTTAGCGGATTAGAAGTTTGGTTTTTTTTCTGACCATTTTAGTGGTTCTGTGTTTTTCCAAGTTAACAACTGTATGAATGAAAGTAGGTTGTGCCTAGCATTCCATATTTTTCTAGTTTAAATTCATTACTAAAGAAATATCATGATAAACAAAATCTCCACATCTTCTTTTCCTTCCATGTTTCAGAATCTTAACATTGTTCATTTCAATGTTTTAACTAGTATTAATTCTGTCAATAGAATGTCCCCTTATAATTTGGGGAAGCACAAAATAAAGTGCAGATCTTGTGCTTTTTACCAGAACCATTTCTATCCATTTCCATCTTCTGGATAAACCCAAATTCTGCTAAACATCATAAGATATCTAAGGAGGAATAAATTTAAAATAAGTATAACAGAGATATACAGAATAGTAGTAAAACAAACCAGATCTGTATAAATTATAAGAGGATCACAGATTATTTTATTTTTTTCTTCCTCTGCATTTTATTTTTCTATTAACATTTTTTACCCCTCATCCTGTGAACATTAAAAGAAAAATCAAAAAGAAAAAATTCTTACTATAAATATGCATAATCATATGAACAAAATTCTCATATTGTCCATGCCCCCAAAAGCCACATTTCTCATTCTGTCTCTTGAATCCACTTCTCCTATTTCAGTAGAGAGATATCTTAGTTCATTTCTATATATAGCTTGCAAACCCTTTGACTATTCAACTACATGATTGTAATAATCATCTCTCATGAGCTCCATGGTCTAGCTCTATTGCAGTGTTCCTTTAATGGTATGAAACTTCTTTCTGAAAAAGGCTCACTGTTAAAAATCAATACCATAGTATTGTTTTTCAAAGGCTGCAAATCATGGGAACACAATACTTTCAAAAGACTGAAAATTAAAATAATAGAATTAATATTTTCATAAGTTCTTAATAGATCAAAAAGTTGAACTAAATCAAATCAAAATTTAAGCCCTACATCACCTTTTCCAAAGTTGAGTTCATATGATCAACTTCACTTGTAGAGAAATGAGTAGCTATGGCTACAATAGTTTCTGTGGGAAAATATGAGATAGTCATGGAATTACACAATTACATGAATAAACTATATGACACAATGGTCAAGAAAAAATCATTTTTAGTTAGGCTGCTTTAAGAGATGCAAAGTGTTGGAACAGTTAGGAGGCTTAGAGGATTGGGAGTCAGTTCCAGAGTTGGGAGGTTCTGGGTTAAAAACCTGGTCTAAGATATTTCCTAGCCCTTAGCACTCTTCTGTCTTGGGACCAATCCATAGTATTGATTCTAAGATGGAAGGTAAGGGTCACAAAGGACAGGGATATGTCATTCACAGCAACTGTTAAAAACAATACAATATGTTAAAGGTTATGATCTAAACTGGTGGAAGGAACACCCACATTGGCAAATTCATAAAAGAATTAAAGTAAATAAAGGAGGACTTGAGATACAAAAATCCAAAAAAAAATCTACTGTCCTTTTCTTCAAGGAAATTAATATCCAATTAATATTCATAGATATTTATTAATAGATTAACAATAATAATGATAATAGGTATTTTATAGTGCTTTGAATTTACAATTGACAGAATTTTACTTGATTTGGTGATTGCCAATATTTTCCTCAATATTTCTTCTTTTTAATTTTAAATTTAATTTAGTGTTTAATTTCAAATTTACATCAATTCACAGCTTGGAAATATATCAGTGGGTTAAAAAAATATAGAAGATGTTTGACATGTAATAGTTGAGGAATTGTCTAATCAATAGGATAAAAGAAGTTAAAGAACCAAGGAACAAGTGAGATGGAAACATTCCACAGGTACTGCCGTCCTGGGAGACCCAGACAAATTAAGAAACTCTGGTAGGTTCCCGAGATATGACATGTGAGAGTCAGTGGGTGGAGAAAAGGGTTTATAAGGTCAGACCAGGAGTCTGTCTGGGTCTTCTGTCTAGAGTATGGAGAGTGGAAGGAACCCTTGTTGGAGGTTAGCTATAGGCTCATCATGGAGGCCAATAGATTAGAAAGCTAAGTATCTCTACCTCTTTCCTACCTTTCCCTCTCTTTACTACTACAATTACTTTGATTTAATAAAGTTATTAAGCTATCAGCCTCATAAGTTTAATTATTACAATTTGGAGTGATTTGCCAAAGGCCCCAGAAGGAAGAAAAGAAATCACATATGACCACAAGGGCAATAGTTAAGGCTAAGCTTCATATCCCCTACTTTTCAGGTTTACCTGACTTGAAACTTTCTAACAATGTATAATACATCATAATATATATAATTATTTGCAGTGTTCCTAATACTACAATACTACAAAGCAATACTACAAATGATAGTAGGATACCTAAGCATTTATACTCCCATAACCCGTTTAATGATAATGCAGCTAATTTCTTGCATTAAAAAGAGAAACTAATGTCTTCCAGTAGTCTAAATTTACCTCTAATTCCATAATGTCCATGTAAAAAGAATATGGGAATTTCAGTTTTTATCAAACTTCACTAAAGTTTATTAAACATCACAAAATTTCACTAAAGGCTTGAAAATAGTCAATGTATCCAACATCTAAGTTCAGTCTAGTTAAATTTAGGGAGACATCACCAGAAGCATGCCCAGAAGATATTGCATCTCTTCTATCCCCACCATAGCTCATAATTATTATCTAATTAAATGCAAGGAGGTTTGAAATCTTATGAGTTTTAGGAAGTACTAATAACAATAAAATTATACACACACACACACATATATATATATTTCTAATATTAACCTAGTTAAAAAAGTCTTTACATCTGAAGTAATGAATGTTTCAGCTGATTCATTTTCACACTTGGAATGAAATGTTAGGCTTAAATAAATATACTTTTGTATGTCCAAAATATCCACGAAGAAATACATTCTGAGTTTTGTTCAACTAACTCCTAAGGTTTTTAGAAGACACACTATTCATAATTTATGATATGTATATAATTAGAATATTGGCTCATAAAGTAGAAAACTGTGTTTTTATTCAGATTGAGTCTCCATAATAAACTATCTAGGATACGATTTGTTTTTCTCATTTTATGAATTTATAAAAGATTTCCATTCTTTTTTATCACACTCACCAGAAGCTTAGTTTGGTATCCCATGAATTTTTAAGAAGTTTTCTAATTTTTTGTTCCAGAAATGTTATCTTAGTCTAAGACCTTCCAAGGTTAATAGGTTAGCTTAAGACAATTATTAAGATTTCAGAAATCTTTGAAAATAAGAATATTTTATGATAGCTGAGTTAGAATAGTAGGAATTATTAATAGCAGCTAAAACATTACAAAGTATTTTAGACATGCTTATTCAGTGAGGAGACCCTGATTATCATATAATATTATAGTATTCGAACATTTAAGATAACAGAATCCATTCCCAGAAAGTCTCCCTTGATTGTTGTGTTTTCTTCTGAACCTGACTATACTTAGGTTTGGAATAAGAATAAGAAATATAGGATATTTATTTTTTGAGTCAAAAGGGTCCTTTGAATTCACCTCATCATACCTTTACCTGAGGTTTAAATTTCTTGTATTTTGAATTGGAAAAAAATGCAAAAACTTTTATCATGTGTTATGTTATAATAACAGAGATGTTGGGAAGCTAATGAGATGGCCTGAGCTAGAAACCTGCAGGAGTCTCTCCTCCCCCCCACAAAGGCTTGAATGAGTAGGGAGGGGTAGGTACTCTTTGCTCTCAAACCCCTCCCACCAAGCAGTTGGTTTTCAGTTGAAAATAGAGGCTGGACAATGTCTTCTGGCAAGGCTCAGCAAAGGCAAATCTCTAATGTGGTTCATTCTCAACTTATATCCCCACAGGTTTGATGGAGGGACAAAGGAGAAGCTTGATATCTTGTTATCAAGAACCAAAGTGGATCAAACTTCTTTGGCTGGCCACCGAAGGAACCAAGCTTTATGGTAGCTGTGAGTATGCCCTGAATGAAAGTCAGGCACAACTACTAAAAGATGAAGTTTTATATTGATAAAAGAAGGAAGGGATAGGCAGGGATGGGATATCAAGTGTTTGGATAAGATCTGGGAAGCCCTGAACTGTTAGGTAGAAGCTGCCCTTCCTCCCCCCCCCCCCCCCAGGAGAGAGTGGCAGACTTTATATCTAGCTGGCCCTCAAAGCTTATAATAATCACTTTTAATATCTAATTAACTAAATGAATAACAAAATGCTATTGAAATGAAGGTCTAATTCCACTAGATGGGCAAAAAACAAAATGGCTTTTGCCACTATGGCTACCAAGGCAAACTCCAAAAACGGGAACAGCAAGCAGAGAGATCTGCTCACCTTAACCCCCAGGAATCAACTGTTTAACTCCTTTCCAACTGTCCCCTTACCCAGAGTACCCCTGGAATTCTGGGTGAGGCTTGACCCTGTATCCTGTAGGAATTCCACTCTACCATTTTCATGTTACATCATGTTTTTCCAGGATCAAAATATTTGACCCCTACCCAGCAATAAAATGAAACCACTTCCTACTCTATATTTTATTTCTATGGGCCTGTTAGAAATAGTCCCACCAACATAGTTACTAATAATGTTTTAGTGGGAAGGGTCAGTAGCAACTAGTTAATAGATGTGTCAAAATGATTAATATATTCTTCATTTTATCAGTTTTGGGGTCAGTATAACTGTTGGTTGATTACAGCACTGCTTTTAGGTTTTCATAAGATTGAATATTATCTATAAATCTTAAGCAGTGAAAAGAATTCTAACAAATATAAACACTGGGGAATAATATTTCTCAAACAAAAGGGAACTAGTGAATACATGAAATTCTTTTTTAACTAACTTATACCACTAGCAAAATAATGAATAAATTTTTGTTTCATTTCCTACTCCATGATTGGTTATAATACATGAGAAATGTAAAGTTAAGGCAATTATTTCAGTAACTGCAATGAAATGCAACATACAGAAACATGCATACATAACACATATATGTGCCAAATACTTCCAATTTCTGTGAATATAAATAAAAAGCCACAAGAGCCCATCCTCTCAAAAACCTCAATTTCTTTTTTTTTTTATTTCTTTTTTATTTTATTGTTTAGAAAACAATTTTTGCATCGTTACATGATTTATGCTTC
This sequence comes from Gracilinanus agilis, assembly GCF_016433145.1. Lineage (NCBI taxonomy): Eukaryota > Metazoa > Chordata > Mammalia > Didelphimorphia > Didelphidae > Gracilinanus > Gracilinanus agilis. The sequence goes on along the minus strand of NC_058130.1, from coordinate 444,784,040 downwards.
TAACTCTTCTCTCGACCCCCCCAATCTCCCCCATAACCGACGTGCATTTCCACTGGTTTCTTCATGTGTCATCTATCAAGACCTATATCCATATTATTGATAATTTCACTAGGGTGGTCATTAAGAGTCTACATCCTAAATTGTGTCCACATCAACCCATGTGTTCAAGCAGTTGTTTTTCTTCTGTGTTTCCACTCCTGTAGTTCTTCCTCTGAATGTGAGGTGTTCTTTTCCATAGATCCCTCAGAATTGTCCTGGATCAATGCATTGCTGCTAGTATAGAAGTCCATTACATTCAATTTTACCACAGTGTACAATGTTCTCCTGGTTCTGCCCCTTTCAATCTGCATCGATTTCTGGAGGTCATTCCAGTTCACATGGAATTCCTCCAGTTTATTATTCCTTTGAGCACAGTTGTATTACATCACCAGCAGATACTACAATTTGCCCAGCCATTCCCTTATTGAAGGATATGCTCTTGTTTTCCATAGTTTTGGAACAATGCCCAAAGAGCTCTAAAAGATTGCCTGTCCTTTAATCCATCCATATCATTGCTGGGTTTGTACTCCAAAGAGATGATAGGGGAAAAGACATGTACAAAAATATTTATAGCCATACTCTTTGTGATGGCAAAAAAGCTCAATTTCTAATTGAAAAACAAATCATATATGGAAGAGTTTAGCTATAGGTCAAATGGAAAGATATAGTGTTTAAAACCCCAGATTTCAAGGCAGAAAATATTCTGTTGGCCTACAAGGTCCAAACTATGTTCTAATACATCATTAAAATAATTGGTGATCTCTTTGTTTTATCTTTGTTTAAACAATGCCATTGACATTTTTCATATCATGGAAAGTCTGTATTAATTGGAGACCGGGATTGATGAGAGAAAAGAGAAGAAGGCATAGACATGAGAGAGATCCTCCACCATATTTCTATTTCAAAATCTCATTGAGAAATAGAGACAGCCCTGATCTATTGAAGACTCTATAAAATGATGGTAATTGTGACAGGACAAACCAAGCTTCAAAAGCTTCAAGAATAGTTCCTGCAACTGATTGTAAACCTGTCATCTAAGTATTATTCTAATTAGTCATAGTCCTAATTCTTAATGCTGATCCCTGACATTTTTTCATCAATTTGAAGACAATTTAGTGAGACAGAAGAGTTTCCACCTCCTTTGTAGGAAGCATAAATAATTATATGGCAAATTTATGAAATATTTTATCTTTTGAAATAAAGAAATAGAGAATTCCAAAGAAAAAAATATGTTTTATTTTGTGAAAAGGAATTTAATTGCAATATATTTAGCATATATTAAGATAAACTGTCCTGAGTTGCTAGCTTATTTAGTAAGTTTCTATTGATAAACATGGAAAGTAAAAGAACATGAATACCACTGGGTGAGCAGGAATGGATGCATTATTATTTGCATCAATGGAGATAATACATGTATTCAAGTAAGAGAGCACTTATTTGCACATAATTTACTTAATTTGAAAGTTCACTTTGTAATCTGATTTAAAATCACTCTAACAAATCTTTATTGAAGAGATACTAAGCCTTAGGAAAAAAAGAATAAAAAGAAATTTAGCTGAAGAGAGGAGATATTAGATGATTACTCTCAGAAATAGTAGGATCTAGTGAGAATTTTATTTTTTTAAATGTTGACTTACATTTGAACTTCTCTGAGGAAAGGAAAAAAGAAAAAAAAAGCCATAACTAAAGGAGAAATGAAGAATAAAAGAGCCAATTTACTGGAGACTAGAGACAACAAGAGACAATGAAATGAAAGAAAAGAGCCAATTTACTGGAGACTAGAGACAACAAGAGACAATGAAATGAAAGGTCCAAGAAGAAGGGATAATATTGTTGAAGAGAAATGACAACTTTATCAGAGAAAGAGATAGTTTCAAGTAATGAAGGATGTCAAAAAGATTTGAAATATGGAGAGGGGCAAAGAGAGTTGCTGTGAATGGCCTTGCTTTTCTCAGGAAAATATGAAGTGATATCTTTAGCATAGAGTGTTGGAGAAGAAAATGATGAGACATTTGAAGAAAGAAAATAAAGTTTGGAATAGTTTTCGCAGTGAGTGGGATATAGACTCAATTTAGGAGGATAAGATGCATTGCTATTCTGTAGTGAGACTCAGTATAAGACTCACCTATCATGAAGTTTTTTTATGGACTTTGTTGATATTCCAGTAAATACCTTTTAAAATATTTCAAAAACATGAAGAAAAATAAGCAAATAACAAAATTTAAATAGAAAAAAGTTGAAAAATGGAGACTTATTTTGTTATGTCTACTGTCATCAACTGGAGAGAGACAGACAGACAGACAGAGACAGAGAGAATGTATATTAAACACTTCCTATTTTGCTTAATTCTGTACTAAGTGCTGAGATAATAAAAAGGATCTAGCTTCAATTATCTTAGAAATTTAATGGGAAAGGAAAACAGATAAATTTAAGTTTGAAAGCTGGAGAAAGAGAACATACTTAAGTCTGGGAAAGGTGACTAACAAAGATATTCATTCTAGTGAGTTAGAACTGGGATCAGAAGTGAAATCAACATGTCTGAGGCCTCTACTAAAATGATTATAAAAACTAGAGAATGACTGGTCAGGAGAACAGTGTGATATGAGGGTACAGATTTCCCTCCAGATACCCCAAACTCCAGAAGTGCTCTAGGTCAAAGGGGACATAAAAAATTCCTTTCTAGGGGTATCCTCCCACACCCTTTGGACTTTCCCCTAGATCTTCAGTTAACATAGATATGCACTTCCTGGATCCACTCTGATTAGCATTGGGTAGTACCTAATGTAATCATCCTTTGAATTCCACAGATCATCCCTTATACCCCCAACCTCAATAAATTCCCTCATTCCTGATTCACCCCATCCCCTTTTCTTATCCTGTAACCCCTGCTGTGAAAGGGCCAAAAAATCTCCATATATCCCTTATCCTTTGGGAGGCAGTGTTCCACCTGCACACCATCTTCCAGCCTTTGACTTCCAAATTAATAAATTTCTCTTTTTATTTTTAAGCTAAATTTTGGAGTCTTGCAATCTTGCAACTGGTAACTTGTTCCAAACCTGGGGTTTCACAACGAAGCTCTCCCACAACAGCAGGATTTCAGGATGTAGGTTTCATTAGAAAGAAAAGGAAGAAAACTTTTGAGTACCTTAGGTTTAGAGAATTAATTGAACTTGTTTTAGATTTTTTCCTGATCATAAAAATATAGAAACTCATGTACAAAGCTTGCATTCATATATCACTTTTTGAGTTTAAATTATGAAATATAAAATCTCTAATGTCATCATCTGGAGAACTCCCTATATGGCAGTGATGGTGAACTTTTTAGAGATGAAGTGGTGGACCCCTCCGCCACCCCCCTCAACCAGACCAAGTGCTGTGCCCCCCTGCCAGAGAACACATACCAGGTGTGCCTTTCCCTCCCCTCACCCCACAAAAGGGAGGGACAAAGTGTTCCCATGGGCTGGTGGACAGAGGGGTGGATAAAGTGAGGAATGTCACAGCAAGCATAGAGATGGAGAAAGGAGGGGGGCAAACATTCCACTTTCCTCCAGCTCTGCCACATGTGAGCTGTCCACCTTAACCCCTGTGTGCTCCCACTGGCAGAGGGGTAGGGATGTGAAAAAATGCCTTTAGGATTGGTGGAGAGGGGAAGAAGAGAAGCTTCATCAAAGTCCCTATGCCTTTCTAGTAGTGAACTTGGGTTGGGGGGGAGGGGACCCAGAAGGCTTTGTTGAGGGCCCAGGGAGAGTGCTCTGACTTCCATCTTTGGCACCTGTACTATAGATTCACCATCTCTGCTATATGGCAACTCCCAAAAGGTGTATGATCTATCACTTACTGGCTATGCCTTAAGTAGTTGTAGGAGGCCTATATAAGTGATTTCTTTTTTCCATGACCACTTGGCAAGTATGTATCAGAAAAAAAATATTTGAACCCAGGTCTCCCTGATTGCAACTATGACACTCTTCATTTTGCTGCATTGCCTACATTAAAATAAATAAATACATAAAATGCATAAATTATATCACATATAAACATATCTAAAGTCCCTTTTGTTAACTTGGAAAAACATAGAACCACCAAAGCAGTTACAAAAGAACACATCTTTAATCAAGACAAGGGAGACAATGCTGAGATGGCCACCACACAGAATCATACACATACACAACATCATACAGAGCCAAGCCAAGCATACAGGAATGCGGTCTTTGGGGGAAAAAACCACAAAAAAACAAAAAACAAGAATGGGAATTTTACATTGAACTAAAGAACTTGGGATTCTATTTATTCTTGAGGGAATATAATCAAAGAGGAACAACTGCCTGATTACCTAAGGGTTTGGGAAAGAGATTGTAGCCCCAAGGCTAGGGTATCTGTGAGCTGCTGAAATATGATAAGATAAACTAAGAAGATGAAAAGGTATTTAACCCCATTCCTATCAAAGGGAGCTTAACAGTCTTTTTTGATCTGGGACAAGGGTCAATCTAGGAATTTCTTGAGAGCAAGTTCTCATGGGACAAGGATAAATTTGGGATTTCAGAAGACAAGGTTGTCATTTCCTCCTGGTCACAATGATTCCAACATTAAACATAATAAGGGTCATAGGGCAGTGTGCTCAGGAAAGTGTGACCCTTTGTAATCAATGGTTGAAGGAAGACAAGGAACCTAAACATGAAATATTGGCTTCTGGAGGCCCTCCCCAACAGCAGAGGCACATTGACAGTTAGACAGAAGATGGGCACTCCACTTTGACAACATCTTACAACAGAAAAAGCTACTCTATTTCTAATTGTCTATTATGTCTTTCAAGTTGTAGGGGTCCAAAGTAGACTTCAATGACCTTTAGTAGAAGTCTTCTTTGCAATAGATAGGTTCTTAAATAGTTTCATTGCTGAAAAAGAAAACATGAGAAATCTAGAACCAAATTCTCCAATAGGAACTGATTGACTCAATATTTGCTTATAATAGTATATACAGCACTAAATTTTGCTCTCAGGCACAGCAGACATGAAGTAATTTTGGCCTTATTGAAAGCCATACATTTTAAGTAAATACAGTTTGTCTAACAATAAAAGTAGTTGCATAATTAAAAGAAATCAAAATATATATACATACTAACTATAGAAAAACACAAAAGCTAAAAACCCACAACAGAACTTTATCAAGGTTTACAAAGCTGATAATGACACAAATCGTCATTTGTGGAAATAAGAAGAAATATCAGCTAATGCTAAATAAATATTTGAATGAAGTATCCTATTCTACAATTCAAAACAATATTTAAAAATGCTGGTTCAGACATATCTCAGATCACCATTGCCAGATGGTAATTTTAGTTTCAAAACAATTTTAATTCAAGAATTCTTAGAATAAAAAAATGAATTCAAAAATTAAAAATTATACTTCTCACTTACCTTAGTGGAGAATGAGATACTAATTGAACATTCTCATTTCTCCCTTCTAGCGAATGAGATACTGGGGATCTTAAAACAAAGTCTTTTAATTCACTTTAAGTGCTTATTTAACAACCGTTACCATGTTCAAATGTATTGGACATTTCACCCACATTAACTAGTATTTAAAAAATCCAGATCTCTTGAACTCTTATACACTTTTATACTTTCAAGATATGTTTTTTCTCTCATATATATATATATATATATATATATATATATATATATATATAT
>NC_058130.1:444695341-444773348 GCF_016433145.1 Gracilinanus agilis | reverse complement strand
ATATATATGTATATATATATATATATGTAAAAACAATATAAAGTTGAAAACTAGGCTGGCATATTATTTGCCTACTTTGAATTATAATAGGATTATAAATCATTCTGGGAAAGGACATATCTAATTGGATCTTGACAAGAACTACTTTAGAATTAGTGAGAGAAATGAGACAAATATTTATTCTGTCCAGAATATACAAGAAAGTGATTTCACTAATACCAGTGAAATAACTGAAGAATTTCATTTGAGTTAATTACTGAATTTACCTCACAACTTCTGAAAAGTAAAAGTGACATTTCTAATTACTTCTCTAGATTCCTTTTCCCAGGGTGGATTTAAAAGACTGACAGAATTTAAATAAAGATATTTTGTTTCACAACAGTCCTCTATCAAGAAATTAAAGTAAATAAAGTATCTGGCCCTGATGAAATCAGTGAGGAACTTTATAAATCATTCCCAACAGTTTTAGACTCTATTCCAACTATAGCTTTTAACAATTTCTTCTCTTTCTAGATTATTATTCAATGCAGACATTCAGATGCCATTTATGAAGGAAATTAATGTAAATATTAAGTAAAAAATAATGTAGCCCATGCAATTATTTTTAATAGGAGGACCATTTGGGTCATCACTTGAGCTCTTCTGCTGTAGACATAATAGGATAGAAATCCTCCTTTCAAGAAGACATAGGTTCAAATATTACCTCTCACTTAAGAATCAGGTTCAAATATTGCCTCTCACTTAAGATCAGGTAATCATAAATTTAGATTTAGAAAGGATTTAATTACTTTTCTGACTAGTAATTCAGAATTCCAAAAAGCATCAATTTCCTTATCTATAAGATGGAGATAATAATGCAGAATCATTCCCCTTTCAGAGTTCTTATAAGGCTTAAATGAAATAATTCATGACAAGCATTGTATAAATGTGAATTATATTATTTTTGTTATTGTTTGATGTCATTTAATCCACTTTTTAATTCTCATAAGGTTTTAAAAAAGATAACCTACAGCATTTATTATCTTTTATTTCCCTGTGGCTACATGACTTCCAAAATTACCAAACTTGGAGTTCTGAATATATTTGCTAAAACAGAGGCTCAATAGATAAAGCAAAGTTTTTTTCTTGCAACTTTTCCAATGACATTTTAGTGGAGTACAAGCCCACTGTGAATTAGTAACATATGCTAATGAAAATAAAGCAGTAAAAAACCCTAATAGGATCTTAGCACTCATTATGAAAGGCAAAAATTAGAAAGGAAGGCGGTGGCCCCAATCCACTCTAACTTGGTGGAAATAAATCCTAGAGCAGTGATATTAAATCTTTTTTTTTTTTTTTTTTTTTTTTTTAGAGACTGTGTGCCATGCCTCCCTCCCAGAGAGTACGTTCTGTGTCCCCATTCCCCCCTTACCACTGAGTGAGGACATTTATGGAGAGGGGGAGGGGAACAGCCTGAGTACTCTTCTCCCCTCCCAACTGTCACATATGATGTGCTCCCATTGGCCTGGACAGAGGAGCAGGTGAAGTGAAAAAAAAAATATCCTCAGCATGGTGGAAAGGGTGAAGGGAGCAGCTTCCCCAAGTCCCTTTTTAGTAATGAACTCTGAAGGGTTTCACATGCCCTTTTTGGTACACATGCCAAAGGTTTGCCATCACAAGCCTAGAGTATAGTGCTTAGTTGTGTGTCTGACATTTTTGAGATTATAATGAATCATTTTTATAAAACATGTATCTGTGAAGTGCTTTAAAATCATTATGTCAACTAGGATGCACAGCAATCTTGAAAAGTATACACACACACATACATACACACAGAAATATATTCATCATTAACACCATTTATTTTAGATGAGGACTCCAAAGAATAGAGAGGTTTGGTGACATGTCCATAGTCACACAGCTTTTATTTGCCAGAAGAGATCTGTGAACATAAGCATTCCTGGTATCAAATCCATCTTTTCATACATTAGTCTACATTCTAACTGGTTAGTGTTATGAAGTTGTTCCCATTGGATATGTTCCCATGTCTCACTCTCCTTTTAAAACCTTGTGCTTCAATGAGGGAAAAGTCTAGGAAAGATTATGATAATACTTATTTTTGCTGCTATGTTTCTATAAATATATCTTAAGAGTATGTTTGATTATTCTTGCCTAGCTTATACTGCCAAATTGAGTTTGTAGGCCATTGTAATAGCTTTATTTTATATGTACTGGTTTTAAGCTATATTTTCAACACATCTTACTAGCACAGTTAATTTGATCTCAAGTGAAGGACTTTACATTTATGTGGAGTCATTTTACTTTAATCAAAATATTTGATTAATTTAATCATATACTATTTTAATCATCATCCTGGGTCATCAAATTCTTTTCTTAAATTTTTATTTTTAGTCAAACAAGATTAAGCTACTTTCCTGAGGTCATATGGCTAGTTAGTGTCTGAAGCTAGATTTGAACTCATGAATTAAATATTTCATATAAACACTGTGTGGGACACCAGCCCACCAACTGAAAATGAAAAACAAAAACAAACAAAAAAACCCCCAGGACTCTTAAGATCACAAATCAGCAAGCCAATTTATTACTCTTACTGGCAGAAGGGGTTTGCAACACAGATGTAATTCCATTGAGCATTGGGGAAGAGGGAGGAAACCTTGGGGAGGGGGGAGGGGGGACATGGGATCCTATCCACTGAGCCGCCTGGCTGTCCACATCAAGATTTTTTTGAATACTAATTCTACAATGTAATCAATTAGCTGTTTATGTTAAATTTGTGTCATTCATAACTTAGGTAACAATGTAATATGTCTTCCTTGTTGAAGGGTTCTCATGTTAGGTGTGCCCGATACAATAGGCACAAAGTCCCTAACAACACTCCACCTCCCTTTTTTCCTTTCTTTTCTACACACTTGCTACATAGAGCAGGTCTGGAAGTACTAGATCAAGAACAATCCTTCCTCTCTCATTGCACTGCCCCCCCCTCACTCTCCACATAGGCTAAATCTATCCTGCAACTTGGCTCTAGGTGTGCACAAGGTTGGGTTTTGATGGGTGTGCACGCGCATGGAGGAAGGACAGGATTGGATTTAGGGAAGTGATCACGAGCAGGGAGGAAGAGAGGATTGGTTGATTGGTTATTAGCTTGTGAACCCTGCCTTCCCTTCCTCCTTCCTCCCCAGCCCCATGGATTCCTGCCTCTTCCCCACTGCCAATGGAATTACATCTTTGTTGCAAACCTCCTTTCTCCAAAAGAGTAATAAATTGGCTTGCTGATTTGTGAGCTTAAGAGTCCTGTTTTTTGTTTGTTTGTTTGTTTGTTTGTCTTTGTTTTTCATTTTGAGTTGGTGGGCTCGTGTCCCACACAATGTTTATATGAAATATTTAAAATAAGGAACAAGTACAGCTCTCTGGGGCCCTCTAGTAAAGATCTTCTTTAGGTTGGCATCCATCCATTTAGTTAACATTCTTTCAATCTAGCCATCTAATACTTTTTTTTTTTAGAATCAATCGCTGTTTACTTTGGAAATTTTATCTAGTCTAGAAGGAAAACTGAGATATTTAATCATATTCCTTGCTGAAATTCAGAGTTATTTTATGTTCAATGTTTCCCTAATGTAATAGTTTAGTACAACATTTTATCAAGTAACTGATTTTTTTGGTGTAGGAAATTCTCTTCCACTGAAGTAGGTAAAGCCTATCTATAATGTATTGTCTTAGTTTTTGATTATGAGAGAGGTTAAGAGACTTGCTCATGGTTACATTGCTAAGCTGTGTTAGAGATAATTGAAGTTAAGTCTTCCTGACTCGAAATACTAGACTATCATATCCATTATGATAAATTCTTCTCTAATTAGAAGGCCTGTTAAAAATGAATTATATCATTTTTGGATGAGGAGAGAGGAAAATATAACCAAGTGCAGTATAAAATAAGGAAGAATAGGGCAAAAGATTATATGAAGGCGTAAGGAAACCTCTTCATTGCCATAAGAATCTAAACTACCCAATTTTTTTCATAGATATAGAAAAAAATCATAAAATTCACCTGGAAGAACAAAAGGCCAAGAATATCAGGAGATAAAAGAAAAAACAAATATGAAGGGAGGTGGCTTAGCTTTGCCACATCCCAAATAGTATTGTAAAGTGGCAACTATCAAAATAAATTGGTACTGGCTAAGAAAGACAATAGTGGATCAATGGAATACATTAGATGCTCAATACACAATAGTAAATGACCATAATAAACTACTGTTTGACAAATTCAATGAGCCAAATTTTAAAAAAATTCACTATTTGCTGAGAAAACAAACAAAAAATAACTGCATGGGAAAAACTGGGTACAGGACAACACCTCATACCATATATCAAGGTAAAGTCGAATGAATGAATTAGGAAAGAATTTTATGCCCATATAGGACATAGAGAACATTACAAAATGTAAAATACATAATTTTGACTACATTAAATCAGAAAGGGTTTGTGTAAACAAAACTTATGTGATCAAAAGTAGAAAACGACTGGGGGAAAATTTTATAGCAATTGTCTCTGAGGAAGTCCTCATTTCTCAAGTACATATTATAATTCAGGGTTACTGCAAGAATCCCTTGCATTTGCAAAACTATAGAAGCAACCCTGAGAGTTAGGGAGAAGGAATGTTGACCCAGCCAGCCAGTGGTCTCAAGGAAAAAACCGTTGGAGCCTGGTTCTATAAATATCCCTGGAGTACCATCCTGGGGGGCTGATTTCCTTTGACCTTACCCAGACATTCTGCTATCCCCTGCATCTCCCCATCGGGTCTTGGGAGGAGGGAAATTTGGGGGAGGAGAAAGTGGGAAATTAGTTTCTTTAGACAGGCAGGGACAACCTTAAACCAAGCCACTACCCTCATCTGTTAATCTACTCAACCCTTCTACATCAGGGCAGTGAAATTTATCCCTGGATGAGGGTTTGGTTCCCTCAGCCAGACCCTACCTTCTGTGACCTTCCCCCAATACTGACTTCACCCTTAGCAATTAGCTCCCTTGACCTTAACCCTCTTCCCTCAGCTTACCCTTGGCTTAATAAACTTTAGGCCTTTATTCAAAGAGCTTCAATTGATTTATTATACCAACAATTAGGGCCGAGGTTGAAGGGGAAAGATAACTTGTTGAGAGCCATTGGATGTAGAAATGCCATTGGAGAAATAGGATCAAATTTAGGGCCTGCTACCTGGATTCCCTATATGACCAATCCAGACTGAGGCAGTCTTTGTGTTTGGTCCTGGTCACCTGAGCCCCAAAAAACTCTGGTAGCAGCAGGTAGGTTAATCCAAAATCAATTTGATCCCTCCAAGAGGCTATTAGGAGTCATTTAGAGTAACAGAGTCTATAACAGATATTTTATCTGGATCCCATTACAAAATCATCGACAAGTCAAACTGTGTGTATGATTTTTCTGCACTGCATGTCAGGACAGACAGAATGGGCCATCTAAGATAAAAATCTGAGGCTCTTCTTTTGACTCAGTCTTTGATCCCCACCTTTCTTAGAATTCTTGTTGGAGAGCTTTGAAGTGGCAGACCAGCATCTACTGAGTTAATGATTCCTTTCCTTGATAATTGAGAAGCCTGAATCCTAACAAATGTTACTTAGATAAGATTGCTTATTCAGATTAGAACTGGCTCCTTTAGTCTGGACTTCATTTGGGCAAATGCAGGATTTGACTGGTGAGTATCTCCATGGGGTATTTCCTCTCCCAGAATTATCCCCTACTAAGTTGGTGGTTGAAATTTGACCATTTGTCTTTGCACCTTTATTCTTTAGACTTCAATGGATTATGTGTGATTTATTACCCCCTTACAACTGTGACTCTTTTTGTGTTCTTTGCTTGAAATCAGTATATAATAAACTCCCAAGCCTGCAGAATTCGGAACAGCATGGGCTAACCACTAGTATAGTTGTTCTCATTTTCTTTCTCCTGCCTTAACCATCCTATGCCACCAACGTGGACCCCAAAACCATATAGGGGGCTGGCCCCCTATAATAACTTTCCTTTGTTTCCTGAGGGCTAAACCAGTCATCCATCTTGGCCAGGAAGGGAACCAGGTTCACTTCCTTTGGGCTTGAAGTTTCTCTCCAGAAGGGAGGGGCTTCTTACTCCTCCTGTCAAGGGAGCCTTGTATTAGCAGGGAGGCAGACTAAAACATCTCAGTCAGACCCGCACAATATCTGGCTGACCCAAATCATCCTGTACAAAGTTATAGTCTCCCTGTTTAGAAGACCCAGCTGATATAACCCAAACCCTCAAATACAAGCCTCCCATTAGCCTATTAACCTCTATTATTCTTTTATAACATCTCAATTCATATTTGTATTATATAGAATTATCAAATTTATAAGAATACAAAGTATTCCCTAATTGCCAATGGTCAAAGGATATTAACAATTAATTCATAAATGAAAAAATTAAAACCATCTTTAGTTATATGAAAAATATTCCAAATCACTATTAATTAGAGAAATGCAAATTAAAACAACTCTGAGGTACCATATCACACCATCACATTGGCTAACATGACAATTAAACAAAGATGATAAATGTTCAATGGGACTCTAATATGCTGCTGGTGGAACTGTGAACTGATACAATCATTCCAGACAGTATTCTGGAACTGTGCACAGAGGGTCATAAAACTCTATATACTCTTTTTTCCCAGCAATATCACCACTAGTAAAATTAAAAGGGAAAAATATCTACCTGCACCAAAAATATTTAAAGCAGGATTGTTTTTGTTTTGTTTCCTTTTGTTTTGTTTGTGGTGGCAAAGAATTAGAAACTCAAGGGATATTATTTAATTGGAGAATGGCTGAACAAGTTATGGTATATAATTGTCAAGGGACTACTATTGTGTCATAAGAAATTATGAAAAAACGTATTACAAAAAAAGAAAACTGGAAAGACTGAAATAAAGTGATGCAAAGTAAAGTAAGCAGGACCAGAGAACACTATAAACCATAATAGCAATAATGTAGGATGATCTGTTGTAAATGACTTAAACAACAGTCTGAACAGCAGTGCAAGAATCCAAGTCAACTTCAATGTAGTTATAATGAAAAATGCTATCTGCTACTATAGAAGGAATTATAAATAATATGTATTTTATTTTACAAAATGATGAACTTGGACATTTTTATTTTATAATAACATATGTGCAACCTATACCATTTCTCCTGCTTTCTTGGGAGGGAAGGAAAAGGTGGGGAGCACATGGATCATAAAATATAAGAAAATAATTATTGAAAATTGTGACAAAATGTTTTATGGGAAAAATTAAAGATATTTTAATAAGCAAAATAAGGAGTAAATGAGGTATAATTAACAACAATAAAAGTGAAGGATAGATAAGTTCCCCAATGTGACTTTCATGTGTATGTCTTTTATTTGATAACAACTTCATATAAGATCACTGGTTATCAGCTTGCAGGAATATCTGTCCCTTACTGAAGTAAAGGTTTTAGTGCCTTATTGTCAAAAATAATTGGTGTTAGGAAAAGTCACTGAGCAATTTTGATTATCCCAACATGGTTATTTGGCCCTGAACAATCTTTCAGTCTGGCTCATGTTTGTTTTGAATTACAAGGTCTGTGTACATGTATTGGATGTTAAAGAGATTTGATAAAAACTGCTGCAAGTAGGAAAAGATAGTAATCTTTCCTCAGTAGTCAATGCAAAGCCAGTTGGATTCTATTTTTCTGTTTTAAGCTCATAAGGAGTATGCCATTATTTCCTGTTTTAGGGGGATTCTTTCCCTTGAATGTTTACTTTATTTACAACTTCTATTATATATCTCAGGTGAGAAGGTAGAGCTTTTTTTGATTGGAGTAAAAGTGACATGGTAAAAATTATGAAAGTGATTTGAAACTTTCAGTATTTTAGCTACAATTTTAATTACAAAATAATTTAACAAATCATAGAACTTACCTCCTATTTTTGTACAAATTAAAATGGAAATGTATGTTCTCATGAAATTCAGAAGATAATTGCAGTTTATTCAATTTTTGTATAATATGGTACACCATTATTTTTTAAAATTAAAAATATATTTTTCCAGATTACATTTCAATACAATTTCCTAATATTTATTTTCAAATATTTTATGAACCATGTTCTTATTCTCCTTCCAATACTCTTCCCCTTCCTAAGAAGGTAGGTAATATGATATAGGTTGTGCATATATTATATAATATATATTTCTATGTTCATCATGTTGAGGAAGAAGACATAATTTGCTTACACGACAAAAATTCTTGGAGGAAATGAAGTAAAAAATGGTATGTTTCAATTTGCATTTGGATTCCATCTGTACCGTTCAAGGCCATGGATATGTTTGGGTTTTTTGTTTGTTTTTTGGTCATAAGTCTTTTGGAGTAGACCTAGATCCTTGTCTTGTTGATAATAGTTAAGTCTTGTTGTGAGGAAGATTAGTTATTGATTAAGAATTAAGGTTCATCTAGCAGGCTGGAGCTGGAGCATTCTATGATGGAATGAAGGAGGAGGAAGTAGGAGTGCCTTGTGCCCTGAGAGAAAGACTCCATTAGAGGTGGGAAAAAACTGTTGCCAGCCCTGGGAGATCTCAGACCCTGCTTTCTGATTTCCTTGGGATCCTGAGTGGATGTGGATTTCCATCAACAACAGAACAGCACCAAGAAGAGGAGAAGTTTGGAACCTGGTGGACAGTTTCTCAAGCACACTCTTTCTTCTTGGATATCTTGGACCACCTAGGATTTTGACATCCTGTGAACCTCTTTGGAAAGCTGTGAGAACCCTCAAAGACACACCTCTGATCCATAGCTGTGCTGTTTCAAGACTGGCTGGCACCAGGATTGATTCAGCCTTCTAGAGACTCCACTGCTCCTTGGGCCCTGCCTATTAGATCACTTAGATAAGAATAGAATAAGTCCTCCCATTGCTCTGTGGTTTTATCCTTTAGGTTTTAAGTATAGAAATCCCTATTCCACCTCTATTTAAGTTAAGTATAATTAAACCCTGTTAAAACCTTTTTACCTTGCCTGTTGGATTCAAAGCCTCTGGTCCAAGGGTGACAGCTGATCAACAACAATTTTGTCAGTTAGCAGCAGATTGGCTGTTCTGGTCTCCCTGTCCAGGTCTAGTCTCTCTTACAACCCAGGGTGAGTGTGTACCCACAATCATTTGGACTTATTATAACATCCCTGGTGTCTCCATTATCCATTACCTTTATTTACCTATATTTTCTACAGTCTTTAATAGTGGATCATCATACATTATTTTTGTTATTGTGTAGTCTGGTTCTCACTTCACTCTGTATCACTTCATATAAATCTTTCCAGGTAGTTCTTGTGATTATCTTGTTTGTCATTTCTTATGGCACAATAGTATTCCATCACACCATATGCCACAAGTTGTTTAGTCATTCTCCAAAGGGATGAAGACATCCCTTAAAGTTCCAATTGTCACCACAAAAAGAGCTGCTATAACTATTTTTGTGCAATTAAATTATTTTCCCAAAGGGAAGAGCCAAGATGGTGGCTTAGTAGTAGCAAAAGCCAAAACTGCTCTGACTATCCTTCCATACCAATCTTTAAAAAGCATTTCAAAAAGACAGGAATCCAAACTCAACAGCAAGACTGAGTCACAGGGCTTTCCTGATAGACACAACTTGAAAGGTAGGCAGAGTTGATTTTTTTTTGATAAGGGGGAACCATAACAAAACTGGACACAGAGTGGTGCAGGCTGACCACTCCTCCAACCTAATGCTCTAGGCCTGGGGTCGGCAACTTTTTTGGCCATGAGAGCCATAAACACCACATTTTTTAAAATGTAATTTCGTGAGAGCTGTACAGTGCTCACAGTGCGTGCTCCTGTAACAGTGCCTGAAAAAAAATTGACTTTATGGCTCCTGCAGAAAGAGCCATATCTGGCCCTCAAAAAAGCCAGATATGGCTCGAGAGCCATACATTGCCGACCCCTGCTCTAGACTCTGCAATAAGGTATGTGAGATCCATATTGCAGAGAGGGCTTCAAGCTGCTGTTCAACAGGTATAGGCCCATGATGGAGAATATTTGGCATGCATGCCAAAGACAGCACACAAAGACCTCTCTGTGGGCACACAGGGCTCTCTGCTGCAGAGTTACTTCCTTACCCCTCTCCACCACACTTTCCACTATTTCACTTACTCCCTCCACTGAGCAGGGTGCACAGGCAATGCCCCTCCCTTTCTCCCACCTCTGTTTGGAACTAGGGCATACAGGGGGCAGGAGAAGGAGGTTTCTTTTCCCAAAACCAGGACCAACTCCACCCCCTAAAAGATCTTCACTTTATTCTTTTCTTCCCTGCAAGCCACCAGTGGGGAGGGGGGTGTAACTCTGCCACCTGAAGGCTAACTGTTCTCCCTCTGCCCCATATTCCCACCCCCCATGTGGGTCACAGCCCAATAGGCAGGTGGGGCTGGATGCAGGGGTAGGTCCCATGGCCGCATGAGGTGGCTTCCTCAGGTGTGAGCTGGCTTAGTGCTGGTCCTATCCCCAAAGGCAGAGTGGGGGGGGGCACTTCGTCTCTGAGCCACAAACATCCTATCCTTGCACCACTTTCCCAGGAGCAGGTCCCCATGGCTATGATAGATGGCTTCCCCTGCCTGGTATGCCCAATGGGAGCTGGCCCCACCTCTAACACAGAGTTGGGGGGTGCTGGGTCTCTGGGCATCTGGGTGCAAGGGTGGGTCCCCATGGCCACAGGAAGTGGTTTCCCCCAGGTTTAAGCTGGCTAGGAGCTGGCCCCATGCCCAAATATGAAGTGGGGGTGTGTGTAGGAGAGCACTGGGTCTCTGAGCTGTTACCCCCTAGTCTTGCCCCACCTTCCCAGCACATCAAAGCCTTGCAGTAGCCTCCTTGCTCGGCCAGCCTCCGGGATGGCTGGGTGCAGGGGCTGGTCCCCATGGCTGAAGGAGGTGGCTTCTCCAAGTTCTAACTGACTGAGATCATGGTCCCTGCCTCCTCCAATGCAGGAGTAGAGTGGGGTGGGGAAGGGAGATGGGAGAATGGGGGTGGGAGGTGAGAGTGGACACTACACATGGTCCTTAGAGCAGAGTAGGTCATGGCATGGGGTACCTTAAACATTCTAAAAGTTTGCTATCACTCCTATAGGCTAACTGCAGGATCCAGAGACCAGGGGATACACCAGCAAAAGACCACCTCATATCCACCCCTTGAAGTCCCAAAACCTGGTACCACTGGCAGCTGGTTGTTATTAATGGAATAAGGGGGAACTAGAAGCACAATTCCATACAGAGGAGTGTTGGCCAACACCCTTCCCTCCACTTACCACACTAGGTTCTACAATAGGGTGTAGGCTAGCTTCAGGATTCCAAGTCAGTGGCTATACCAGCAAAAGAACACTTCTGACCTACCACTTGAAGTCTCAGGCCTTAGAGAAAATCAAAAGTCCATCTGGCAGGTAATCTCAAGCCACAGCAGCTGGCTGCATTAAAGACTTAGGCCTAGAGCAAAATTGAGGAGAGGAGAAAGAATCTGCAAACAGCTTTCCAAGTTCCCAGTCCACAGGGGAAAAAAAAGGTGGGAAGATGAACAAACAGCAAAAGAAGCATTTGGCCCTTGAAAACATCTATAGGGAAAAAGAGGAAAGAGTAGAACCATCAGAGCATGATGAGATCCAGGCAAATATAAGCAAAACTTATAACAACAACAACAACAACAAACAGGAACTTGTCTCACACTCTGGAAGAAATAAAAAAGGAATTGAAAAAACAAATAAGACAGGTTGAAAAAAACAGAAAAAGAAAATAGCAGCCTAAAAAGCAAAATTGGTCAACTGGAAAAAGAGGCATAAAAACCCAATGAAAAATTTGTCTATAAAAATAGAATTGACCTACTGGAAACAGAGGCAAAAAAAATCCAATGAGGAAAAGAGTGCCAGAGCTTTGTTTAAAAGAGATAAGGAAGGTAAATTATATCTTGATAAAGGGTAGTACAAATGATGAAGAAATATCACTACTCAACATATATGCACTGGATGACATAGCATCCAGATTTTTAAAGGAGAAACTAAAGAAGCTTAAGGAGAAAATAGAAAATAAACTCTACTAGTGGGGGACCTCAACCTTCCTCTATTAACTAGATAAATCTAACCAAAAATAAATAAGAAGTAAGGGAAGTGAATGAAAATTTAGAAAAGTTAGAATTAATGGATAATTTGGAGAATATTGAATAGGAATAAAAAGCAATATACCTTCTTTCCAACAACACCTGGTATATATATACAAAGATTGACCATGTAGTAGGGCAGGAAAACATTGCAAAAAAATAAAAAAAAAGAAATAATAAATGCAACTTTTTCAGACCATAATGTGATAAAAATTATAATCAATGAGGGTACATGGAAAAGCCAATTGAAAATTAATTGGAAACTAAAAAATCTAATTCTTCAAAACTGATGGATCAAAGAACAAATTATAAAAACAATTACTGATTTCATTGAAGAGAATGACATTGAGGAGACAAAATATCAAAATTTAGAGTATACAACCAAAGCAGTATTCACAGGAAAATATATATCCTTGAGTGCTTCTATCAATGAAATAGAGAAAAATGAGATAAATGAATTGGGCATGCAAGTAAAAAAAGAAAAAAACTAGGAAAAGAACAAATTAAAAATTTCCAGATTAAGACTAAACTGGAAATCCTAAAAATTAAAGGAAAAATTAATAAAATTGAAAGTAAAAGAATTATTGAACTAATAAATAAGACTAGGAATTATTTCTATGCAAAAAAACCCAAATAAAATCGGTAAAGTATTGATTAATTTAGTTAAAAAATTAAAAAGGGAATCGATTTGTCAGTATCAAAAATGAAAAGGGTGATTTCACCTCTAATGAACAGGAAATTAAGGCAATTATTGAGAGCTTTTTGCCCAATTCTATGAAAATAAATCTGATAATCTAGGTGAAATGGATGAATATTTAGAAAAACAGAAATTACCTAGAAAAACAAAAGAGGAAATAGAATTCTTAAATAATCCTATTTCAGAAAAAGAAATTGAACAATCCATCAAAAAAGCCCCAGGAAAAAATGATCAGTTCTAGATGAATTCATATGTGATTTCTATCAAACTTTTAAAAAACAATTGATCCCAATACTGAACAATCTACTTGACAAAATAGGCAAAGAAGGAGTCTTACCAAATTCTTTTCATGACACAAATATAGAACTGATACCGAAGCAATCTATTATTTGATGAACCCAAAGATCCCAGCTTTGCAATAAGAACTCGCTATTTGACAAAAATGGCTGGAGAAATTGTCAAATAGTATGGCAAAAATTAAGTTTAGATCAATACTTCATAACCTAGGTCAAGATAAATTTAAAATAGGTATATGACTTAAACATAATGAGTTATATTTTAAGTAAATTAGGTAAATGTAGAATACTTTACTCATTAGATCTTTGGGAAAAGGAAGAATTTAAGATCAAACAAGAGACAGAGAACATTACAAGATGTAGAATGAATAATTTTGATTACATTAAGTTAAAAAGTTTTTGTACAAACAAAGATTATGTGACTAAGATTAGATGGGAAGCAACAAACTTGGGAATTATTTTATAATATTTGCTGATTAAGCTCTAATTTCAAATATATAGTGAACTAAGACAAATTTATAAGAAACCAAGCGATTCCCCAATTGACAAATGGTCAAGGGACAGGAATAGGCAGTTTTCAGATGAAGAATTCAAAGCTCTCAATAATCATTTGAAAAAATGTTCTAAATCCCTATTGATTAGACAAATTAAAATAAAAACAACTACAAGGTACCACGTTACATCTAGCAGATTGGGCAATATGACAGTAAAGGAAAATAATAATAAATTTTGGAGGGTATGCAGCAAAATTGGGATACTAATACATTGCTGGTGGAGTTGTGAATTGATCTAAACATTCTGGAAGGCAATTTGGAATTATACCCAAAGGGCTTTAAAAGAATGCATGCTTTTTGATCCAGTAATACCACTACTAGGTCTGTATCCCCAAAAGATTTTTTTAATGGGAATTTGAACTTTTTGTGGTGGCAAAACTTTGGAAACTAAAGGGATATCCCTCTTTGGGGAATGGCTGAAGAAATTGTGGTATATGATAGTGATGGAATACTATTCTCCTGTAAGGAATGATAAATTGTTTGTTTCTATAGGAGCTATAAGAACTGATATGGAGTGAAATGAGTAGAACAAGGAGACCATTGCAAACAGTAACTGAAACATTGTGGGATGATGAACTGTAATAGATTTTTCTACTAACAGCAGTAGAATGATCCAGGACAATTCTGAGGGACTTAGGAAAAGAAATGTTATCCACATCTAGAGAAAAAAAAAACCTGTTGGAGTAGAATTACAGAAGAAAACATATGATTTATCTCTTATTTATTTGCGTATATGATACAGGGTTTTGGTTTATGTATATAAAAGAAATATGTTTTGAGTGAAAATACAGGTATAACCCAGTTAAATAGCATACCATCTCCAGGAAGGTGAAAAGAAGAAGGGAGGGAGACAAGATGAATTATGTAAACTTGTGAAGAAAAATATATAAATATTTAAAAATTTTAAGATTTTAAAACTAAAAATATATAAATATATAAAAAAGTATCAATAAATAAATTCTTTCTCCTTATCTTTAATCTCTTTGGGATATAGATTTGGCAATATTATTTCTAGGTCAAAGGATATGCATAGTTTCATATTTGTATCTAGAATGATTGTAGGCCTTCATAGCTTCAACAACAGTCTATTAATATAATGTTTTTTTTTCCCACAACCCCTCCAGCATTTATCATTTTTCTTTTTTTATTATGTAAGCCAATATGATGGGTGTAAGGTGGTATCTCATAGTTGTTTTAATTTTCATTACCCTAACTCAGTAATGGGCAAACTTTTTAAAGAGGGGGGCCAAAGGAAAAGAAATGCTCATTGGTTAGTCTTTTTCTAAGGCAACTCTTTCGAAGTTTCATTGTATTGTATCCTACTCATTGTATTCATAAGATTAGGAATAATGTCATGTGGCCAGATAGAACATTTTAGAGGGCCCACATCTGGCCCACACATTGCAGTAAGCCCATCACTGCCCTAACTAATAATGATTTGGGCTGTCTTTTTTCATATGACTAAAAATAATTTTAATTTCTTCATTTGAGGATTGATTATTTATATCAATTGACCATTCATTCATCACGAAATGATTTGTATTTTCCTACATTTGACTCAGTTCTCTATATCTTTGATAAATTAAGCCTTTGTCGAAATTTGCTATAATGATTTATCATAGTTTGTTATTTTGCACTTAATCTTGGTTGCATTGCTTTTGTTTATGCAGCAATTTGGTAATTTAATTTCGTCCCAATTAACTCTTTTATATTTCATCACATTCTCTGTGTCTTGTTTCAACCTAAAATCTTCCCTTCTCACATTGTATTTGTGTAACATTTTCCTCTGAGTTAGACTATGATTTTGGCAAAGCCAATGATGATACTGTTCAGTTTTTACTTTGTTTTTGTTTTTTGTTTCTATAAAACAAGAGATGGGAAAGGCCTGCGATGTCATTTTGCCCATCCCTATCTCAGAGAAATGATACAGTTCTCTGAGGTATTTTTACTGGATCCATGAGTATTCCTTTCATGTTTTAGAATTGGAATGTTCAAAACACTGTAAATCAGCAATATTGTCAAGTAAATGTGACAGAGGGAGCACAATGGGTATCCAGTAACATAAATGGCAGAAGCTGCAGAAAAGGAAAAGGAAAAGGAGGAAAAAGAATACCAGAATCTGAAAGAAATTTAATAAAATAATGGTACTATGATATTTTTACTTTAAACCAAACTTTGTTTTATGTAATAAAATTTCTGACTTCTTTTGTTAAATTGATTTTTCCTTCATAGATATGTTTAGTCTCTATGTTATGGAAGAATTCTCTTAAGTATATTTCTTTGAAAAACAATTCTGACAAAGTTACAGAAAAACAGTAGGATTCTTCCCTCAGGATATTTTCACAAGTAAAGAGTCTAAATTCATTTATTTGCAATAAATGAATAGTGAATATCAGCCAAATAAACAATAGCACTGGTTAAAGAAGAAAGAAGCAATAAATATCATCAGGATAGAGAAGGTTTGACTAAAGCAAAATGAATCTTGTAAATTGATTTTAGGATATAAACAGGATTTGTAAGCTGAGGTGATAATATCTGACAGCTCTAAGATTTTAAAGTTTAAAAAGCATTTTATGACCTTTATTTCATTTGAACTACATAATTATCAACACTATGACAGTTAACAGAATTGTGATCATTGCCATCATTTTACAGGTGATCAAATAAGGTGTGGCTTTGTATATCATGTGTTTTAGAAGGAGTGGGTCCTAATGAAAAAGGAAATAAAAGTTATTAAAATGTTACATGTAATTCTGTGTAAACTAAAAGACTTTTGTCCAAATTTAATGAATATATCTAGAATTAAAAATGGAATGTTTGAGAGAAAATCATGAAATGTCTCTTCTAAATATTTGATATTCATGAAAGATATGGTATTGACATAAATACATAAGACTAAGAGACATGATTCCAAAAATATATAGTCAAAGGATGAGTGTTTTGGAAAGAAGAATTTCAAACTACAAACATTTACAATAGAATTACTCTAAAAATTAACAATAAGAAAAAAAGCTAATTAAAACAACTCTGATATTTCATTTCATATCAAGAAAATTGGTAAAGATAAGAAAAAGCAAGCAACCAGAATTGAACAGAGCTGAGAAGATGCCAGATTACTAATATATACTTCGTAGAATGGAGAATTCATTCAGTCATGAAAACCAATTTGGAATTATCGGGTAAAATTGGTTATTTATTTTACCTAGACATTCCAAGACTATGTATAAAATAAAAAAGGTCAAAAACAGAGGATGTATAGGTGAATAGGTAACTATAGATGATTTACACACAAACATAAACACATATTTTACCTAGATGTTCCAAGACTATGCATAAAATAGAGGTCAAAAACAGAGGATGTATAGGTGAATAGGTAACTATAAATGATTTACACACAAACATAAACACATATAGATGTGCATGTACAGATATGTGTATGTATGTGTATATATGTATATATGCATATATAGAAAGAAAGAGATTGTGTACTCATTCTTCAGTTCTAATTTTTTCCGTAGCAGTGTTGATATAGTTCTCTCTCTATCTATCTATATCTTTCTATGTATATATCTATTTATATATCTCATCACTGCCATGGAAAAATGAAAAACTGCTACACAAATATGACATATGAACTAATAAACATGAAATGTTCAAAGATATGGGATAATTATATAAAATTATAATGATGGTGTTGATAACTGTAATAAGGGGATTTTCAGGATGTAATAAGGGAATCTGCAGGATGTAATATGGGACTGAAGCTAGGGGTAATAGCTGGTAGGAATAGGAAATAAGGCAAGGCAAGGGACCCAAGGCTGGAAGTAATCAAGGGACTAGGCTATAGGTAGTAGCTGGTTTGTGAATCCCTAAGGCAATATAGTGAATGAAGAAGGTACAATGATGAAGGTTGGTAGTTGAGGTAGTAGGAGAAATAAGGGAATGTCTGAGTTTAGGGAGTATAATACTGAGGTAACAAGGGTTGCAAGGGAGAGGATGAGTTCATCTAAGGCAGGCAATAGGAGCAGGGAAACACAGACTGGGACCCAGGTTAGAGACAAACACTGAAGGGAAATAGACTGAGCCCTTCATTACTTGACAAGGACACTTTTACGGAGCAAGGTTAGAGCCAGCCACGGCCAGCTTGGAACTGACTCGAAGATTTAGTCAGTTTCACAGGAAGGGACTGGAAGGAAATATTGAAGTTACACTTCCTTCAAAATGTATACCCTCAGCTTCCCTCAAACTCCAGAGAGTATGTTATTCCTCTCTCTCTTCCTCCCTCTCTTATTAATCTACTAATGAAGTAACCAGAAGATCTTGATTAAATACAAATAGGGTTTATTGTCTTCTAGGATAGATTGGCAGGGTAGAGGATACAAGGAAGCCCTAACAGCCACATAGAGAAACTTCAGGTGGGGGAAGGGAAGCAGGAAAATGAGACTGAGAAAGGACCTGCCTTAACTCAGCTCTCAGATGGGTTTGTAATCAATGGGGTTAGGAAAGTTGGGTACAAAGATTCAATATATAATTTGTCGCAAGGGTAAGCTCTATTTGATTATTTAAAATATCAAGTTTAAACTAACACTCCAAACTACCCTCCTTTCAAACCCTCACATGGATTCAGGCAGGGAGAATGAAGGTGGGAAAGGAATTAGCTAAATTAACAAATCTCAAAAGAAAAGCTGCAAAATATAGGCCAGGTTTCAATCTCAAGAAGGAGCTCAGATGGACCCTGGTTCTCTCCACGAGTCCCAAGGCCAACTGAACTTTTCCCAAGATTCTAAACTCCTTAACTGACAGAATGAATTCTGCAAAGCCTGAAAAACTGTTATGCCCCCCTCTCTGTACCACATTATGCTCCTTTTCTTTTTAAAATTTTCAACTAGCAACATTTTATTAGTTACTAAAGTCTAAGGGATTACTACTCTTATACTAAGCTAAATTTTAACTAAGCTCTTATCCCTAACTAAGTTTGCAAAATAAAAAAAGGTTGCTACCTCCTAAACTATGCTAAAACTAAACTAAGTTAAACTAAGATGGGTTATGGTAAAAGCATAGGAAAGGAATAAGGATTTAAAGTTTTGCAAAAAATTTTGAACAGAAAGGAAATCAAATTAAATTTAAACATTCACAAACATTCTTAAGGCTAATATTTGCTAACTAGAACAAAGTAATGAATTCTATCTATGCATCGATCTAATTTTATGAACTAACAAGAAAATTATTAACTAAGGAAAATTTTTCAATCTAAGCCCCTAAATTCTATAGTTCACTTGCTAAAGTTAGTGTATAAATCGGTTAGTAATTTATGCCTATGTTAGAAATAATAAGTAGGACTATATTATTTGTAAATCTTTTGGTCAAACCATAGACTTATGGTATGTACAATATTTACAAAGCAAATTTAGGAAAATCTGTCCCTGTACTAACTTACCAAACTAACTAAACTGTCCCTGTGTGTTAGTAAAACTTATTGCTAAGGGGGCAGCTGGGTAGCTCAGTGGATTGAGAGCCAGGCCTAGAGACAGAAGGTCCTAGGTTCAAACCCGGCCTCAGCCACTTCCCAGCTGTGTGACCCTGGGCAAGTCACTTGACCCCCATTGCCCACCTTTACCAATCTTCCACCTATGAGACAATCCACTGAAGTACAAGGGTTTAAAAAAAATTTAAAAAAAACTTATTGCTAAGGATTAGTAAGCAAAATACATATTTACGTGAAGTGTCAGGTGAATTGAGTAGAAGGTATCTGAACCAAAGTATGAGAAAATTCTGTACTAAAGCAGACACACTCTTCTTTCTTAAGTATAAGTTTTGTGTTTCACATGTAGATGTGAAGTCAGGAAAATGTTTTATGTGTTGTCTAGTGACTTATCTGTGTAATGATGTGTTACATACTTACTCCATGGGAATTCTTTTGCAATGTGCATGTACTGCTTGGATGGAATCTAGTGTTGTGTGCAGTGAGAATTCTGTTGGGTGTAAGTAATCTCTTTCAAATATATTTGTCCAACGCTGATCTGATGTTCTTCTTCACAGTGTGGATGTCCTTCTTACAATTGATGTATTTGGTTACGTATGTCTTTGTAGTTCTCAGGTTTGCTGTTCTCGTGAAGATCTGCGAAGTTAGCAAAGCCTCACTTGTGTTGTTTGATGATATCCCACGCTTGTCAACTTGCACTTGTGTTATTTGATACACCCGCGCTTGTCAACTTCTAACTTGGGTCAGGAACAAAGTTCAAATGTCTATCAATGTGAATTATTTTCTTCTTTCCTTTTCCCTTTTGGTTTAATAAAGATGATTATAGGTAACAAAAGAGGTCGTGATTAAATCTTTGTGCTTTCATTCATTTGTCGTCATCAGTTTCTAGATCTGGGATTGATTGCAAATCAAATGTTGTGTTTCTTCTTTCGTTGATTCTTTTCCATTGTCATAATTATTTATAAATGATTCTTCTAAGTGATTGGAATTGGGATAATCATTTGGGTACAAAATTTGGTGTAATATCTGATTGTTTACTGGCTCCTGGTCTACTTCTGGTTCTGATTCGTGCTCTGATTGTTGTTCTGATTGCTGCTCTGTCTCTATGGTCTCATGTATAGATTGTGGATTTTCTGAGGATTTATTTGATTGATCGGTTGGTGCTAGTTGATCTTTGTGCTGTATAGTTTCTGGGTCTTTTGGTTGTTGTTGGGACATGTCTTTTGCTGGCTTGGCATGAGTGACATGGAAGCAAGGATCCTTTCCTTCAATTTTGATTGCACTTGGAGAAATTAGAATTATCTGGCAAGGTCCAAGCCACTTGTGTTCTAACACAGACTTCCTAGTGAAATTTCTGGTGTAAACATAATCTCTGGGTTGGAAGTTGTGTAGATTAAAATCAAAGGGTACTCTGATGTATCAAGCCTAATTTGTGGAGTTGATTTAATAGTTGGTTAAGTAATTTTATATATTTTTAGAGTTTGCATTCCATACCTAGGCGTGATAATTTGTGAATGCTTTGAGGTGCTTTGCCATGGAATGGTGGATGTCCATACAGCATTTCAAATGGCAAAATATGTGTGATGCTGTTGGGTTGGCTTCTTAGGTGGAAAAGTTCCAATCGTAATGCATCAGCCCATTTCATGTGAGATTCTGCACATAATTTTATTACAAGACTTTTCAGAGATTTATTCACTCGTTCAATCTGTCCGCGCGATTGAAGTATAAATATTGAGTAAAGATGTCTCTCAATTCCTAATGTTTCATAAACTATAGCTAAAACCTTATTCATGAAATGGGACCCAGAATCTGATGCAATATGTAATGGAAGAGAGAATCTAGGTATTAATTCTCTCAGTAAGATTTTCACCACAAAAGCTGAGGTGTTATGTTTTTCTGGAAAAGCTTCTGGCCATTTAATTAATCTATCCACTATCACTAAAGCATATCTATAACCTTGACTCCTTGGCATTGTGATGTAATCAATTTGTAAGCATTCAAATGGTGTGTAAGCTTAAGGTTTTCCTCCCAGACTTTGGACTTTTGTGATTGTCTTGTTGTAATGCATACAAATTTTGCACCTCTGTGAAACTCTCATAGCAACTTCATATATGCCTCTTGCATTCCAATACCTATTTATAGAATCTGCCATGCCCAGACTTCCATAATGCCCTTTCTGGTGTAGTGCATTGCAAAATGTGAAATATAGGGATTTAGGTAACATAGGTATTCCATTTGCTCCCAGCCAATCTCCGTTAACAAGGTATGTGCCATGATGTTTCTTCCAATCCTTCACTTCCTTTGGGGAGTATGTGTTTTTGAGATCATCTTCCTCCACCAAAGATAAGTTCAGAATTGTAAGTGGTCCATACTTTGCTGCGTATTTGGCTGTGATGTCTGCACATTTGTTCCCTAATTCCTCTGGCCCTTGGATTTTTGTATGAGCTTTGCTATGAATGACTGACACTTGGACTGGTAATTGGATTGCATCCAATAACTGATTGATTAAATTTCCATATGCTATTTATTTGCCATTGGATGTAATGAAGCCTCGATTTTTCCAGATCTCAGAAGAATGATGCACGATTGAAAAAGCATAACACGAATTGGTAAAAATGTTTGCTTTGCGATTTTTGGCAAGTTTCAGAGTGTGTATTAAACTGAATAATTGTGCTCCTTGAGCGCTCATGGTAGATGATAATGATGAGTACCAAAGGATCTCGGAGGCTGTCACTATGGCTGCTCCAGTATATCTCTAACATTTATATAGCACATAATGGATGTCATCTTATATGCCAAAAATTAAAAATTAATATCTTGCTTGATCTTTATGCCAATATTTTGCATTATAATTATCTGTATTTTACAGACAAGTAAACTGAGCAAAGGAATGTTTAGTGATTCCTCAGGGTTATCCAGCCACTAAGTTTCTTAGGATAGATTTTTAATTAAAATCTTCCTGATTCTAGTACCAGCACTGAATCTACTACATTGTGACACTGTCTCATAAATGAATCAAGTGAGAATCAGAAGAATTTTTTCAAGAAATATATTATTATAAGAAAAGAACCTTTAACAACACTGAACGCAGTAATCAAAATGACCATTCTTGCCTGATTTTCCTCAAGAGCCTCAAGGATGAATTTATGAAATGTTGTATTCATTATTTAATAGAGTTACTATGTATTATTTTTATTCATAATTTTTGAGAGAGCTATATCTGGGAATATCTGTGATGTTAAAATAATTTTGTTTGAAGAATTTACAAAGGTTATAACACCAATTACTTTTTAAGACATTAATCGTTAACAAAAGAGAAATAGGCATTTTCTACATATTGAATCTACATTATCTTCCATAAAAGAAGACTGTTTGGAAACAAACAAGATTTAAACTAGGTCTTGCCATTGACACTCTATGATCTCAGGACTCAATTTCTTCATATGTAAAATGAAAGGGCTTAAATAAATGGCTCTACCTTTCTTTCTAGCTTTGAATATTTGATCTCATAAACCCTTTTCTAATAGAAGGGAAAATTTTGGTGATAGGTTCCAGAATTTTCAGTAAAAATTTATATATAAGAAGCAGTACTTTACCTTTTTCCCTTCTCTGCCCCAATACCAATATTTAAAATATATTAGATA
This sequence comes from Gracilinanus agilis, assembly GCF_016433145.1. Classification (NCBI taxonomy): domain Eukaryota; kingdom Metazoa; phylum Chordata; class Mammalia; order Didelphimorphia; family Didelphidae; genus Gracilinanus; species Gracilinanus agilis. Next base: position 444,750,501 of record NC_058130.1, on the reverse strand, counting down.
ATAAATTTTAAGATATAAAGGTCACAGTGATTCCACCTACTTTATACCTTTTACTTATAAATCTGTCTTTTTGTCATGTAGAAGTGCTGTGGAATATAATTCATAGGCCATGTCAAGGACATACTTTATTCAGACAAGAGATACATAAGATGCAATAGGACTGCACACTTATGGGTTGACTGGATATAGATGATCAACACGTACTGTTTATCTTACTGATTCTTCTGACATTTTTATAGCTTCCATTTTGTAATTTTATTATGCTAAGTAAATTTCTAGCACAAAATATTAGATGCTTTCACAAAATACGTAGTTTATTTAGAGTAAATAATTCTTCCATTACAAAAGAAAAAAAAACATTTAAAATGATAAATATTATTTGAAGCCTTCATAAGACTATTTCCTGTGTGATTGCTTTGTATGGTCATGTAATTAATTCTAAATTTATTAAGTCTTAAACTGAAATTTGATTTTTAGGTTAAGCTGAAAAAGAAGAGAGCTCAGTTATTTCAAGGAACCTATGGAAGGTGGCAATCTCTTTCTAATCAACAAGATCTTTGAGATCTTTGGTTTAAATTAGTGCTACTGAGAAGTACCCAAGTGGTTTCATATTAGATAAAAAAAACTTACAAAATTAAGGATTTTATTTAGAAAACAAAGGTACTTAACTATTTATTTAAAAGGAGAACATTGAAATGTATGAGCATGGCCAAATCAAGATTGATCGATGAAGCAATCAACATTAATCCTTTTAATATGAAGAATAACAAAAACAACATTTCAATAAGCTCATATTTTATTGGGAAAGAGAGATATATAGAGAGTAAATGAAAAATGAAAACAGAGGAAAAGGCATGAGGGGCTGGAATGATGGACATTGATCTAGGTCATGAAATATGCCTGGATTTTGAGAGGTGTGTGTTATGAGGAAGGGAAACATTCAAGAAAAAAGAAACTACAACAAATTTAAATGCATAAGAATATTTATAAACAGAAGTCCCTTTCTCGAATGGTATTGAATGCATAAGGGGATCTTAATGAACTGTTTGTGAAAAGGGGTAAAGGGAATCGTGATTAATTAGATTTTTCTGATGAAAGAAAAATCATCTTTATACTTCTCTTTGAGGTTGAAAAATATTAATGATCACCTTTCCCTGCCTTAACAAGATGATTATGTGGAACATAATGTAGAGTATAGTAATAAAGTTTAAAATTAAAGTAAAAATATTTGGGACAGGTGTGTAATTTTAAAATATTTAACTTATTGCCAGGAATCAATTTGAGTATTTTTTATGTAACATTCTATAACTGTAAATTGTTCATGGCATTTCCTTGACTGTGCATGCCCTCTCAAAATTACTGTTCTCATTGAACAATATTGTAGTTATAGGTTTAGAAAATTAATTTGAAACCAAACTGACCAGAACAATTAGTTTTGAAGTTGTAGCCATTGATTTGTTTTTGCTGTTGTTCACTCTGGCAACTAGCTTTTTTCCCCTTTTTTCCTAAAAGAAAATGGAAGGGGAAAAGTCCATTTACTTAATTGTTCTGTTTAGTTGCAATCTGATTAATCAAGAATTTAATTTGTTTTTTAAGTCACTCTTCTATAGCAAGAGGAAGTGTAGTCAGTATAATACATTGTTCAGGGATTGCCAATCTTGATTCCTTAACTCATTCTATGTAGTCCCCTGGAAGATGGTGATAGGTATTTAATATGAATTTGATGGTGTTGCTACTAGAAATGTGATTGTTTTTACATTTTTGCCATTTAATAACAGTTGACTTTATAACACATGTATACTTATATGTATGCATGCATGCATATATAAATGTATATGTATGTATAAATGAATCTATAGACAAAATGACAGCACATGTACACATGTAATTACTTTTTGTGAGTCTTTTAACATACACATTCAATTGAACATCACAATAACCCAATTAGGTAAGTATCACAAGTATTAAAATCTCAGTTTTATAGAGAAAGAAGTCAAGAGTGAAAGAGGTTAAATTAGTTGCTCTTGGTCACTTAGCTAGTAAATGTTAGGATTCAAATGTAGCATCTTCTGACTCCACTCACATACCATGTTCCAAATCTGTTTCTTTCTATGATGTTGGTAAAAAATAACTTCACCTCCCTTGGCTCTACTTCAGTTTCTTTTTCTGTAAGATAAGGGGCTAAAGTATATAAGTTTCATTGGACTTAAACATTTTGTGAATCCATATCTATATTTCCATATCCATTCTAAATTTTGAATATCCTTTGCCATCTTGAAATAACATATAATTAGCTATTATGAAATAAATAAATTGTTTTTCTCTATTTTGTTTGCTATATTGACACCACATCTTTCTTTAAGTTATCTTTTGTGAAACTGCCTGATCTAGGATGAGGTAAGAGAAGAGTCATGACCAGAAAAGTTACATAGAATAGTAAAGCCCAAGTACTGAAACTAGATTTCATGTCTTTCATCTCCAAAGAGGAATAGCCTTAAATTTTAACATTGCTTTGGCTTTCCAAGGGAATTCTCCAAGGCATACCATGAAATATCTTGACCATCTGTTGGTAAGCTTTTTATAATGACATCTTAAATATGAAAATATTATGATGGAAAAAATGCTATTGCAACATAAGCTGTGTGTGTGTAATTTTGTGTTTGGCAGAGTAAGGGGCATGAATATGTGACAGTCTGTATGTGTTAACAGTTTATTTATATGTCTTATATGCAGCCGGAATGTTTATCCAGGTAGGGTCAAAGGCATGTGAGAAGAGAAATATTAGTTGGTGATTGAGATATTGTCTCAAGGATATTGAAGTCACTTTTTACAAACAACAATGAAAAGGTCTGTTATTTTCCTTGAGTTTGCATCAAAGACATAACAAAAAACCTACAGTGATTCATCAAAATGTACAGAAACCAACACTATCTGATTATTCACTGGCCAAGAAAGGTACTACAAAAGTGTACGTTAAAAAAGTATTGTTGATGACTGTCCATCCTTAGAGATGGGGAAGGGAAAAAGAAAAAACAAAAAACTGATGAACAAAATGATATAGGTTATATTTTCTTCTTTGACTTGTAAAAGGTACCAAAGATGCCAGTCTGTTCCTCTTTATCCTTTAAATGCTGAAGGTTACGTCCAAGACCCAATTACCCTTCAAATTAGAAATTTTAAGGAAGAGTAGCAGCTAAACAATCTATTATTTTTTTTCTAAAAAAATCAATTTGCAATCTGTAAACTGAAGTACAAACTTATAGAACTTAGGTCACTCTTTCCTCCAAATTGGGGCAAGCATACTGGGGATATTGAAACCCCTAGAGATATTCATCCCACTTTCTCAGAACAGTGATACAACTGAGAGATAAGATGCCTTAAAATCAAGATAATTATAATTAAACAAGGACATATATTCACATGGGAGCAAATGGTTGAATACATATGTATTTATATGTATGTATTCAACCATTACATATTATATATTATTACACATGATAATCAATAAAATAATAAAATAAATAATACTCATTAAATAATTATAAGATAATTGTGATGAATATATTATTATATTATAATAAATGTTTTGTTATGTTATTATAATGATTAAGAATAAAATTAATAAAATAATATACTTATTACTTAATAAAATTAATATATAATGTTATATATAGCATAAGACATCAGGTATGAAGTGGCTCAGTCTCAAGTTTTCAGCAACACAATGACCCAGATGTTCCATAATTGAGAACAAGTGATTACAATTACTCAATTTTAACAGTGATAGGAAATCTAGGATCAGGGATAGAAGCTCTGTGACCAGAAATACTAAGTCTGAGACCAGACATGTTTATATAAAACCCAAAGATTTTAGCTAGTTTGTCCCAGAGAGACTATAAGGACATGTATGAAATGAATCCGTGGCAAGGGAAAATCAAATTCAGTCTACTGTCCCAGGACTGAGAGATCTTGATGCCATGGTTACCTCACCCAGGCTGTAGTTTTCAAAGATAGTTAGTTTCTTAAGATAACTCTGGGTTGCAAAGACAGTTTCCCTAAATCTCTCAGAATCACAGGTAAAAAGTCAGCCTTACATATTTTCATCATAGTAGGGCCACTTGAGAATGTAAAAATAATTATCAAGATAATTTATGCAAATTAAAGAGGTAAAAGAAGAAAAGGATGCAAAATATGAAAAATGCTAAATATATGTAAAATTAAAGTTTTTTGTGGTGATAAAAATTCCTAGGAATTCAGGGAATTATCACAAATTGTATAATAACTGACAACTTTTGGTATAGAGATATAATAGTATATTATTATTCTATAAAAAAATGAAAAAAAAAGCAAAAGCAAAATTTGACAGCAATCTGGGAATGTTTTCATGAAGTGATACTAAGTTAGTAGAATCTGGATAACAGTATCTAAAATGACAAAGTTGTGAAAACAAACTTGGACAGACAAAAACTGACCAATATAAACAGTGACCATGATTTCAAAGGATAGATGATGAAACTCATTATCTATCTCTTCTCTGAGGGGTTATGGAGTCATGATGCAGATTTTTGTGAAATGAAAAAAGTGGAATTTAATTTTTCCTTTTCCCTTCCAGATTTGTTACATTTTTAAAAAATGAGATAGGAGAGAAAATGAATGCTAGTTTAATGAAAAATTAATAAAAGGTTAAAAAAAAGAAAAAAAAACCCTCAAATACAGCTATATGAATATACCATTGACAGTTAAAGGCATATAATATGGAGATGTTAAAATATGAGCAGAATAGAATATTTTGAAGCAAGTCATTTCAACTTTACAATGTTTGGAGAGCAAACACAGTTCTAACAGTATTCACGCAAACACACATACATATATACATGCCCATATATATATATATATATATATATTAATTACGCTAGCATATTTCCAGCCTTAAAAATTCTCCCAAAATGTTTATAATATCTAGGGTCTCAAAACACTTGAAGAAAAAATGTTTGTTTTCTTTTATATTATTTTTCTTATAAGGGGAGAATAATCTTCAGTATTATAATCTTTATAGGTAAAGGCTGTACTACTCTCTAGATTTAAGGATTGATTTATAGATTACTTATTCTGCTATACAAAGTTTACTTTCCTTGTGGGACATATTTTTACTTCATGTGGATTACAATCAGAATAAGTAAAAACACTGATATTTTTGTATGGTCTAGGGCAGTGATGGGAAAACTACCGCCTGTGGGCCAGATGTAGCCCCCTGAAATGTTATATCCAGCTCACGACATTATTCCTAATCTGATGAATACGATGAGTAGGATACAATACAATGAAAGTTCAAAAGAGTTGCCTTAGAAACAGACCCACAGATGAGCATTTCCTTTCCTTTGCCCCCTCTTTAAAAATTTTGCCCATCACTGGTCTAGGATATTTTATATGTTATTTTGACAAACAATAACTAGGTCCAGATGTATTAACCAGGGAAGCCAATCATGTCTGAGCTTTTGAATTTCAGAGAACAGCCTGTTTTGACAATAATTATATCTTATCATTTTTTATCTAACAAATATTATTGTCAGACAGAATAAACATCAATTGATGGTAATGATCAATTTATTTTAGAGATTATACTTTAATTAGGAATACTTCTAATTGAATTTATCAAGGTTCACAGTAATTTATTGAAAATGTCTTTCAGGTATTAACAGAGATACTCAATGTTTTTCCTATACTCAAGAATCCAGTGACTTACTGAAAAATATCATATGATGAATATGAACATTTTTGAGAGAAAATATAAAACTAGTTATATAAGTGAATGTAAATATATGTATTACATATATTTCTGTTATTTGGGGAAGAAATCCCCAAGTCTAATGAAAAGAAATGATCTTGAGATGTGAATTACAACTGAGAAGGAAACTAATAACTCACTACTTAATTTTTTATTTATATTTTTGTATTTAATTAACTATTTTAGAGTATTTTTCCATGGTTACAGGATTCGTATTATTTCCCTCCCCTCCTCCTTCCTCCCTCCTCTAGCTAATGAGCAATTTAATTGGGTTTTACATGCATCATTGATCAAGACCTATTTCCATATTATTATTTTCATTAGAGTGATCATTTAGAGTCTGCATCTCCAATCATATTCCCATTGAACCAAGTGATCAAGGAAATGTTTTTCTTCTGTGTTTCTACTCCCACAGTTCTTTCTCTGGATGTGGGTAGTGTTTTTTTCTCTTAAGTCCCTCAGAATTGTCCTGGATGATTGCACTGCATTGCTACTAGTAGGGAAATCAATTACATTTGATTTTTGCCACAGTGTATCCATCTCTGTGTACAATATTCTCCTGGTTCTTTTCCTTTCACTCTGCATTAGTTCCTGGAGGTTGTTCCTGTTCACATTGAATTACTCCAGTTCATTATTCCTTTTAGCACAATAGTATCCCATGACCACCAGATGCCACAATTTTTTCAGCCATTCCTCAATTGAAGAGCATCCCCTCATTTTCCAAATTTTCACAACCACAAAGAGCACAGCTATGGATATTTCGTACAATTATTTTTCCTTACTTTCTCTTTGGGGTACAGGTCTAGTAGTAGTATGGCTGGGTCAAAGGGCAGGTAGTCATTTAAAGCCCTTTGGGCATAGTTCCATGGGCATGCCTTCTGGAATGGTTGGATCAATCCACAACTCCACCGGCAAAACATTAGTGTCCCAATTTTGCCACATCCTCTCCAACATTTATTACTTTCCTTTGCTGTCATATTAGCCAACCTGCTAAGTGTGAGGTCTCAGAGTTGTTTTGATTTTCATTTCTTTAATTATAAGGGATTTAGAACATTTTTCATGTGCTTATTGAGAGTTTTGATTTCTTTAACTGAAAACTATCTATTAATGTCCCTTGACCATTTATCAATTGGGAAATTATTTGATTTTTTTACAATTGATTTAGTTCCTTATATATTTGAGAAAAATTAGAACTTTGTCAGAGGTTTTTCTTATATTTTTTCCCAATTTGTTGCTTACCTTCTAATTTTGGATGCAATGGCTTTGTTTGTACAAAACCTTTTTAATTTAATGTAATCAAAATTATTCATTTTATATTTTCTGATATTCTCTATTTCTATCTTGGTCTTAAATTATTTTCTTTCCCATAGATCCGACAGGTATAATATTCTATGTAGAGTACACCTAATTTACTTATAGTTTCCTTCTTTATATTCAAGTCATTCACCCATTCTCAATTTATTTTGTTATAGGGTATTAGATGTTGATTTAGACCTAATTTCTCCCATACTGTTTTCCAAATTTTCCAGCAGTTTTTGTCAAACAATGGGTTCTTGTCCCAATAGCTGGGATCTTTGGGTTTATCATACGCTATCTTGCTGAGGACATTTACCCCAAGTCTATTACATTGGTGCTCCCTTCTGTCTCTCAGCCACTACTATATTAGTTTGATGACCATTGCTTTATAGTGCAATTTAAATTCTGATACTGCTAGGACCCATTCTTCACATTTTTTTCATTATTTCCCTTGATATTCTTGATCTTTTGTTCTTCCAAATGAACTTTCTTATAATTTGTTCTAATTCAATAAAAAAAATTCTTGTTAGTTTTAATAGGCATGGCACCGAATAAGTAATTAATTTGGGTTGGATTTTCATTTTTTATTATGTTAGCTCATTCTACTCCCATGAGCAATTAATATTTTTCCAGTTATTTAGATCTAGTTTTAATTGTGTGGAAAGTGTTTTGTAGTTGTGTTCATATAATTCCTGTTTGTCTTGGAAAATAGATTCTTAAATATTTTATATTGTCTAGGGTGATTTTAAATAGAATTTCTTTTTCTAACTCTTGCTGTTGGAAATTATAGAAAAGCTAATGATTTATGTGGGTTCCTTTTATAACCTGTAATTTTGCTAAAATTGTTCATTATTTCCACTAGCTTTTTAGTTGATTCTCTAGGATTCTTTCAGTAGACCATCATTTCATCTGCAAAGAGTGATAGTTTAGTCGCATTATTGCCTAATTTAGTATCTTCAATTTATTTTTCCTTCTCTAATTGCTACTGCTAGTATTTCTAGTACAATGTTAAATAATAGAGATGATAATAGGTAGACTTGTTTCACTACTGATCTTATTGGGAAGGCTTCTAATTTACTCCCATTTATAAGGATAAAAAATAATAAAGGCTGGTATAAATATATAAATTAGTAATTTAATTACAGCCATGCTGATAGATAAAGTTATTAGACCACCAGCTTGTAAGAATTCAAAACTGCCGCCTGCACCATTATTGTTACCCGCGTCTGCTGGCCAAGAGCCCACTCCCCCCTAACCCAGGAGATTTAAACTGTTCTGTGTGGAGACCTAGGCGTCCCCACGCCCAAAGAACCGGAAACGGAAACCCATTGGACCATGTGAAATGTAGTTTGATAATTTCCACGTGTCCATAGAAAATATATATACTTTTAGATGGCATTTCCCAAATTTCACTTTTACAATTCCCCGTGAGGTCCGGCAAAAAAAAGGTTAGTCCTTTTTCTTCGCTGGACCTGTAAAAATAGACTTCTAAAATTTTCAGGAATTTGGGGATAAAAGAAATAGATGAACAAATGGTTAAAATTAGCCGCATTGACAAAAAACCCAATTTGGAGGCAGTCCCCTATTGGTATAACAGTGTACAATTAAAACAATATATACAACTCAATTTCCACTCCCCATAGTTCGATCAACTGCACCCCAAAGTTCAAATTTGGTCTTCATGGTACAGTGAAGGCTTTTCAGACATCTTCATGGTGTCTTCACCAAACAGGTTCATCGTCTGGATTCTGGGGAGATGGCAAGATCCTTATCCTGAAATTATTCTCAAAAGAATTTAAACTTTACATTGTAGATTACAAAACATACAAAAAGCAGGCATGGCTATAGTTTCTGAAAGACTATCTGGAAAATTGAAAATTTGATTTCCAAACTTCGTAAGGTTGCATTAATTATAAAGATAAAAAATAATAAAGGCTGGTATAAATAAATAAATTAGTAATTTAATTACAGCCATGCTGATAGATAAAGTTATTAGACCACGCGCTTGTAAGAATTCAAAACTGCCGCCTGTGCCATTATTGTTACCTGAGTCTGCTGGCCAAGAGCCCACTCCTCCCTAACCCAGGAGATTTAAACTGTTCTGTGTGGAGATGTAGGCATCCCCACGCCCAAAGAACCGGAAACGGAAACCCGTTAGACCACGGGAAATGTAGTTTGATACTTTCCACGTGTCCATAGAAAATATATATACTTTTAGATGGCATTTCCCAAATTTCAATTTTACACATTGCAGATGATGCTTGCTGATGGTTTTAAATATATACTGTTTATTATTTTTAGGAAAGTCCCTTCTATTCCCATACTTTCTAGTGTTTTCAATAGGAATAAGTGCCAAAGATTTTTTCTGAATCTAGTGAGATAATGTGATTTCTGTTTATTTGGTTTTTGATATGACTGATTATGTGGATAGTTTTCCTAATATTAAACCATCTTTGCATTCCTGGTATAAATTCCAGCTGATCATAATGAATAATCCTCATGATCACTTTCTTTTTGATAGTAATCTATTTAAGATTTTTGTATCTTTGTTCATTAAAGAGATTGGTCTGTAGTTTTCTTTCTCTGTTTTTTTTTGTCTGCCTGGCTTTGGAATCAGTACCATATTTGTGTCATAAAAGGAATTTTTTAAAACTTCTTCTTTGCTTATTTTATCACATAGTTTGCATAGTATTAGGATTAGCTTTTCTTTAAATGTTTGATAGAATTCACTAGTCAATTCATCAGGCCCTGGGGATTTTTTCTTAGGGAGTTCTTTGATGGCTTGTTTTATTTCTCTTTTTGATATGGGATTATTTAGTATTCTATTTGCTCTTCCGTTAATCTAGGCAATTTATACTTTTTGTAAATATTCATCCATATTACATAGATTGTGGTATCTGTTGCCATACATTTGGACAAAATAGTTCTTAATAATTATCTTAATTTCCTCTTTGTTAGAGGTGAGGTTACCCTTTTAATTTTTGATACTGTTAATTTTGTTTTCTTCTCTCCTTTTTTTAAATTAGATTAACCAGAACTTTATCTATTTTGTTTGTTTTTTCAAAGTACCAGTTCCTAGTCTTATTTATTATTTCATTATTTCTTTTACTTTCAGTTTTATTAATTTCTCCTTAATTTTTAGGATTTCCAATTTAGTTTTTATCTGGAAATTTATAATTTATTCTCTTTCTTTTTTTTTTATTTGCATGCCCACTTCATTGACCTCTTCCCTCTGTTATTTGTTGACATATGCACTCAGAAATATAAATTTTCCCCTGAGTACATCTTTGGCAGCATCCCATAGATTTCGATATGATATCTCCTCATTATCATTCTCTTCAATGAAATTATTAATTATTTCTATGATTTGTTCTTAAACCAACCATTTTTGGAGAACCATTTTATTTAATTTCTGATTAATTTTTATTTGCCTTTCCATGTACCATTACTAATTGTTATTTTATTGCATTATGATCTAAATAATTTGCATTCATTTTTTCTGCTTTTTTGTATTTGATTGCAATGTTTTTATGTCTTAGTACATGGTCAATCTTTGTAAATATACCATGTGCTGCTGAAAATAAGGTGTATTCCTTTTGTCCCTATTTATTTTTGTCCATATATCTATTAACTCTAATTTTTCCAAGATTTGATTCACATCTCTTACCTCTGTCTTATTTATTTTTTGGTTTGTTTTATCTAGATCAGATAGAGGAATGTCCAGGTCTCCTACTAGTATAGTTTTACCATCTATTTCTTCCTTTAGCTCCAATAGTTTCTCCTTTAAAAATCTTGATGCTATACCATTTGGTTCATACCTGTTGAGTACTGCTATTTCCTCATTGTCTATACTGTCTTTTATCAGGTTGTAATTACTTTCCTTATCTCTTTTAATTATATCTATTTTTACATTGGCTTATAACTCACTACTTTAGGAGTTCTTTTGGGAACACTGGATAGAGAGATGACCTTGTAGTCTCATACACACACACACACACACACACACACACACACACACACATTTATATCCTACATCACAAATGCCTTGACTACGTTATTCTGGGCAAATCACAGTCTTTCAATGCTCTAGGCAACTATGTAAGATTACAAGTTGAAGTATATATGCCAACACAAATTAGTAAAGACAGTTTGCTCATCTGAGAGTTACTTAGTACAATGAAATAAGTATAGTGCTTAATCCATTTTACCATCATAATTTGTCTTTTATTTATTTAGGGATACTCTTGAACCATTTCAGAGGTATATATAATAGAATCATGAAGATCATCCAAGAAGTATTAGTGTACTCCAAATATTATTTCCATAACTAACTTACTCAAGAACTCACCATCAAATAATTTATTTGGCTAAGATATTTTTAAAAAAACAACAACAGCTATACTGATTACTTACCAATGTCTTATTCTCTGGTGATGTAAATGAATACATACATAAATATGTACTTGCATACATGTATACTGTATATATCTATATCTACATTTATCTATTGAAATAAAAATCCTTCCTAGATGGATGGGAGATGATAACCACCCATCTAGGGAACTATCTAGGCCAGGAAAGAATCAACCCCTTGGCTTTAGAAACAAATTTTATAATAAGAGTTGTGATAATGAGATTAAATCTACCTTGTCCATTCACAAATCTAATCACCAAAACTGTAAACAATTCCACTTACCTCACAAGTTGGGAGATCCATCCTATGTGTGATAGAGTGAGTGATGAATCAAAATTTACTGACTGCCTCCTGGCCAGTCCTAAGAAAAGTGTCTGTTGTGTTAGACACATAAACTAAGAGGAAGGCACAGGAAGTGATGCAAAAGAAGCCCCTTTTTTACCTCTTCTTGTTCATGTTTTGGACCTGAAAGTTCTTTTCTGGTTCTTGCTTGGATGTGGAGGAGCACTGGACCTGGCACCCTGAGACCTTGGTGAGACTGTTCTTCAATCTTTCCCTAAGAACTACACATAGTGAGTGAAGAAGGCTAACTACCTTAGCCTCCAGAGGGGCCCTTGATTGGGAGAAGCCCTTATGACTAAACCCCTTGTTAATTGACTTTTAGGCACTCTGGCTGGACCTCTGGAGCCCTGCTGGAGTAAAGCCCAGACTTGAATACAAATCTAGTTTGTTAAATTAGATCTCTTACTTTACTATCTTCTCATCTCTCTACTTCCACTCTCTCCTATTATTTATTTAGTAAATAAATTACTAAAATCATTTTAGGAATTGGTATTTATTCAGTTCCTTGGTGACCACACCTTTAAATATTAATATGAAACCAAAAACCCCTTTTTTCCTTCTTACAGAATAAAAGGAAATGATAGGTAATTTCCTAAAACTATATATCTAATCTCCACCAACCCAGTTTCACCTCATGGTAATTTATTTCTTCTTCTTGAGAATTCACTCAAGGTACTCAAAACTTCTTATCTCTAAGTAAGACCCCAAAAATCCAACTATCTGTCTATAACCTAATTAATATGGGTTACAAAAAAGGATAAACAGGAAGCACTCAAAGATGTATTTGAGCCTTTACCTAAAGCCTGGTGTTGTTCATAGGGATACTCAGACTCCTAGATGACCAAACTCTGTGTTTTACCTTCACCAGTTGATTTCTGACAAATGGATCTCAGGCAGATGGTCTCTGTGCTTCAGGTAAAGTAGTAAACTCAAAGGCAGATTCTCAAATCCAGGAATCACTAATTTCTCCACCAGATTAAGATTCCCAAGGGGAAAATTACCAGAGCAGAAGATCCTCCTTCCCAGCTCCTTTCCAGCTCAGTTAAAGCCATATTCAGAGTGACCATTAATTTCATGTAAAAACTCCTAAGATCCTTTTCTCCTTTTCAGAATCATGTCCCAGGGTTTGTATCCAAATTTTCCTTTCCTCTTAAAGCTTGTCTATGAAATTTACTCTATCCCTTACTTCCTACAGAGGCATATACATACATTTACATATACACATGTTATATTGCTTAATAACTATACTATTCTTATATCAAATTCAATTAGTTGAATTTGATTGTTTCCTACAGTTATTAAAAATATTTAAAGCCTAAAATAGTGTCAGAACTTCCATCTTTTAGTTCCTGCTCCAGTGTCTCTTTCATATTCTGACAATGTTGATCATTTGTCACTTTCCTTTACCTATCCCTTTGTTCTTTGTTCTTTAACCTTGAATATGTCATCTATCTTCCTTTCCATTACACTCTGCCTTTTATTTCTTTCATAGTATAAATAAAACTCTTCATTATGATAGAATAAATCAGTGCTGAATAAAATATTTTTGCATCAAATAAAGCTGTTGTTTGTAGCAGACAGCTATAGTAAGAGTAGTTAGCACAGTTGTGGGACTTCCCCTAGTTGTATACAACAGCCTGATGCTACTTACTCTTTAATAGATGAAGGACTACTTTAGTGTCTACTGGATGAGTGATAGAGTGGAGAAGGCTTCCAGATTTCCACTCCCCTTTATTTTCATTAGCAAAACCAATTTAATGCTTAGCACTGATTACAATACACAAAGTAAGAACACATTTCTAAGAGTATATAAAAATGTTGTTTTCTTATAATTAAATACATGTGTTAAGTTTCCTTATAATTAAATTATAGATACATGAGTAAAAGGCAAAGGGTTTTTTTTAACAAAACATAGCTAATTATTTAAATCCATTCTTATTCTGACATTAAAATAAAAGTTTCCAGAGCCTATGACAGCCACCAAAGCTACACATGTTATTACAGAGATAGTAAGATAAAAATGTAATTTTAAGATATTTATTGTTGAGGAAACTCAGATATAACATGAAGTCATTCATGTGAACATTTTTAAACATAGAGATATTAAAGTATATTTGTTAGCAAATTATTTATTTCTACATGCAAGCCGTACGTATATAGTCACAAAGCCATTAGATGTCCCTGGAATGGAAGATGATGGGATCCAATAATAATGGTAAAATAATTATATTTTTGTTGTCAATATTGGTAGTTTTTATTGAAAAAAATAATGGCTAACACAACCTTGCTTCTGCTTTAGTTTTCCTAAGACTTGAGAGTTGTATAACCCCTTCAAACTAATTCCTTTTCTTTTATGAAGATTGGTAAGCATGAGAAAATGAGAAAGGGGGACAAAGGAAGGACAAGGAAGGGGAGAGGGAAAAGAAGAGGAATACAGGGAGTTGGAGAAAGACATTTAAATAGAGAGACAGAGAGAAAGAGGGGGAGCAGGCAATGTCTTTCTGACATTCTCTCATGAAATAATTGTTTACTTATATTTATGCCCTACTTACATCAAAAAGTACTTGAAGTTGCTGTTATGACAGTTGGATATGATGTCTGTATGTTTGTGATAATTTATTACTTAAACTTAGTCAACAAGAATTTTTAAAATTTTCCTTAGGTTCCAGACACTGGGTGTGTAGGCATTGATCCCCAGACCCATGTTCATTAACACCAGTTCATACTCACACACAGAGTCCTTGCTCTAAAAGAATTCATTGTATTGCTGTTATAGCTTAGTTTATATATGACCTTGGAGAATGATGGGATAACCAGAGTTGCTCCTGGATTGTTATCAAGTTAGTTTAACATAACTTCTACTTGAAATGAAATAGTTTAAATGAAAGTCATTCTAATGAATAAAGTTTCTGTTTCCAATTCATTGAACTCCAGTTGTCATCTTACCTACTTAAACAGGATTTGTCATAAAAATATTTTACTTATGATTTCTTGGATGATTCTAAGGTGGAGAAAATCATGAAGACATGCTGATTTAGTAAACTATAAATTTCTATTACATAATTGAGTCCTCACGTACTGAAGGTAATCCTCCCTAATAAGCTCACTATCACACTTACTCACCATAGTGGCTCTTCCAAACCTTTTTATACATTTATACCTCCTTTGGTTGCCACAACCTCTCAATGAAGAACTTTGCCTCATTTTACAGAAAAAAATGTGAAGGAATTCACTGTTTACTCTTCTCTCTTCCTCATGTCACATCACTCAGATCTGCCTTCTGCCATGGTCATCCTTCATTCTTGACTAACAGGAAGAGATGGCCATTCTTGATGAAGCTAAACCCCCTTCCTACAACGAATAAGTGGTCCAATTCCAATCAGTATCTCCAACAAATTAAAGAATCACATACCAGTTTCATAATCATAATTCCCACTCTCATTTATCTTCAATATCATCAAAGTAGGCAGCTTCCTACTATTTAGAGATGTAAAAAATGTCTCTCCAGTGTCCAAAAAGACTTTGACCTGATCCTTTCTTCTCAGTTATCACTCCATATCTCTCCTAAAGTTTTGTTTCCAAATTCACTGAGAAGATAATCTATTAAGTAGGTGTCTCTTGTATTCCTCTTAAGTTTTTTCTTAAATCTCCAAGGAAAGGAAGTAGGCAGTTGCTTCTCCAGAGAAATTCACAATCTAATGGGAAAGACAACATGCAAATACTTATGTACAAATAAACTACCTTATGTAGAAGATAATATAGTAAATAATTAACAGAGATGAGGTATGAGAAATGAGAGCCTGGGAAAGACTTTTTCTTGATGAGGGGATTTTATTTGGGAATTGAAGGAAGCTAGGGAAGAATGCAAGAGAAAGAGCATTCCATCCATGGGGAATAGCCACTGAAAATTACCTGAAGTTATGCATTCCCTTTTGCCAAGAAATGCAAGGAGGCCAGTGTTACTGGTACAATTGAGTACCTTAGGAAGGCAGGCATAAGTTATTAAAAGTTATTAAAAGATGAGAAAAAGTTATTAAAAATTATTAAACAAACAGTTATTAAAAGACCAGAAAGCAACCACACCATAAAAGGCTTTAACACTAGCGGACTGCATATTTGGCTCTGGAGGTGACAAAGAGCCACATGAGCTTATTGAGTGGTGGAATGAGATAGTCATACTTGAGCTCTAGGGAAATGACTTTGACAGCTGAGTGGAGGATGAATTAGAGTGGGAATGGACTTGTTGCAGGCAGACCAGGTAGGAGGATATTATAATCTTTTGGAGTGAGTGGGTGTATTCTATTATTGCTTGATATAGAGATTTCAGGTGACTAAAAACACATCTTTTCTCAAAATTAATCAGTGATTGAATGAGTGAACATGTAAGCCCTTCTAGCAAAGCCTGAATCAAGGGAACCTAAATTGCTAAAACCCTAGATGTTGCATTTTTCTGGGAGATGAGATCAGGAGGGCAAGTTTATACTCCAGCATCACTCTTTCCCTTCTTGCACAAAAAGTTGAAGGATCATTCAAAAGAAAGGTGAAAGAAGACATAGTGAACAAGGAGGAAGTTGCCAAAGGCAGCAGCAGTGTAACCAGAGGAGTCTAGAGCAATGGCTCCTTTGTTTCTCTTCCTCAAAGCAAGACTCCAAATGAGATGGAATAGTAAAGCTGAAATTACAACTCTACGTTTTAAGCCTATTTTGTTTGTTTTTAACTTTTTTTTTTGTTTAAAACTTTAACACTCAGCCAGGTGATTGGAGCCTTAAGGAAAAACAGACATAAATAAAATGTCATTTCTCCTCTCCCCAATTCTCATTCCACCCCCTTGCCTTACTTCAGAGGAGTTCAATGGGCACCTGTTCTTAATGAGATATTTTTATTCTGTTAAAGCCTAAAGCTGACTGATCTAATCTTATTGTTCATAAACATATGTTGTTAGCCCTACAATAGACATTTCTTTGTATCTGTTTGTGGTGGTGTGAGGGTGCATGATAGCTCTGGGAGGCACGCAGGAGAACATGGCATTTCTTAGTCCAGGTGTGGGATCCATGGTTAAAAGGTTTTTGCTCTCTGACTGAAGGCACGATAGAACAATATAACTACTTCATAATTTCACTTCTAGTGATATTGTAGAATATCTATGAATTTAGAGTGTTTTTAAAATCTTCCTCATCAGGCATGCACTTAATATATTCTCTCCAGGGCTACAAATGAGAAGGGAAAATATTAACTGCTTGCTGCATGCAAAACACTGTGTTAAGTGCTAAGCACAGAAGTGGAAAAGCAGAAAAAATTCCTTTTTTCAAGGAGCTCACATTCACAGTTAGGAAATATTAGTTATCAATTAGATGGAAAATTCTAGTCTTCCTTAGATTACAAAAGAAGAGTAGTATTGTAATGCAGCTTTAAAAAAATCTCATTTCTATAGATAAAATAACATCCATTTTATGGTTTTCCATGAATTTGCTGTTTAGAACTTTTCATGCCCAGGTAATCAATAGCAATCACTGATGCTGATGAGGAGATAGGACAACTGTATAAAAAATGAAAAGTCTATCTTCATAGACGTTGTTTCTCACAATGATGACTACATGATCCAGGTTGGAAGTAATAATCATGATCTGGGAGGTGCCGTCACGTCCAAGATCCTCAGATTCTCATTAAGTTGAATAAATACTTGCAGCAATTCACTGGTGGTGGCTCTTCCACCACAGTAATTGTTGTCCATTCTCATTATGGCACCCTATCCTGCAGTGGAAGCAGGCCCAGTGAATTCTGAAAGCATTGCTATTGCCTAGGAGATTCTTGCTTCAGAAACTTTTGTACTTTTCTCCATATAAATTGAGGTCTTGAGGAAGGTAATAATTGAGTTAACAGTGATCATTTGACTTAACAGAGGCATGCTACCAGGCTTCACATTGACCTTAAGGTTCCTTTCTATTTAGTGTCAGACTGGTTCCTTGCCCTGAGGTTGGCAGTTAGTTGACAGTCTATGGGAGTGACTAACTCTTATCCACAAAAAAATAAAATATTATATCTAGTTAAAACTGGTCTCCTTAATGTATAGTAACACAACTATTCTTTACCATATCAGAAAGACATTACATAACTTTGGATATATTTCTAAATCGCCAAATCTCCTAAGATCTTTTTTAATTAATTATTTATCTCATATATTAGAGTTATCTCTCCATATATATGTCATCTGCAAGTCTTATAAACTTGTTATTTATCTTAATTCAAATAATCAATATGAACAGGACATATATCAGGGACAGAAACATAACAGTTCACTTTAAAGTTCTTGTTAATTGATAATTTTCAAAAAGTAGAAAGAGTTAACTGCATGTGAGAAAGTATTTTTTTAAAATCTATTTTCTGCAAAATTCTAGAATGTAATTAGGCAGAGAATTTGTGGGCATTTGAAAAAGAAAAATACCTCAGTTGTTGGCATGGTTCTTTGAGAAGTCAACTCACACCAATCCTGTTTTCTCTAATGTTTTAGATTTACAAATTCCAAATCATCCTCAAATTTTCCCTATTTTTTTACCTGATATACAAACATTGCTCAGTTTTCCCCCCTCTCACCACAATATCTCATAGCCACATCTCTTTTTACTTGAAATCCCACAACACTTGACCAGGACCTCATAACCTTTTTATTGTATAAATTCATTCTCCTTCACTCTCTCTTCCCTATAATTCTTGAGATTCATAAAGCTGAAGTCTGATGGTGTAACTAAGCAGCTGAAGAAGCTCCATTGTCCTATATTTTACTGTACCAGCAGCTAAAATTTATTCTGTTAAACATTTAAATACCATTACAGTTTTTCTCTAGCTTCTAGTTGCAAACCTGTGAAATATTCTTCTTATTTGCACAATCTTGGTTCTTTCAGGCTGCTCTATAAGTAGTTTCTCACATGTGGCATTTCTTTTTCTGACTATATAACACTCTACAAGTTGTTAATGATTCTTAATTATTGAAAGAGCCTATTGGTGGATTTGCCTGCCTTAAGTCTCTACCCATTCCAGTCCTTCCTTCAATTAATCACTAAAGTGATTTTCCTAAACCACAGATCTAATTATATCACCCCTTCTTGTCTTGCTCAATAAATTCCAGTGGTTTCTTATTGTCTCTGGGAACAAATATATAATACTCTGGCATCCAAAGCTTGTCATAGCCTTACCATGCTCTGCCTTTCTAGTCTTCTCATATCTTATTGCCTGACATATAATTTTCAATTCATTGCCACTGACCTCCTGAATGTTCCAAGAATAAGACACTATCTCTCAGCTCCAGGAATTCTTCTCAACTGTCCACTATGTCTGGAATGCGCTCCTTCTAAACCTGCTTATTTCCTTTAATTTCCAACTAAAATATCTTCTTTTACAGCATACCTTTTACTTTCCCTTAGTTAATTATCCATTATTTACCCAGAATATAGTTTATTTTGTACATATTTGTTTTGATGTTGATTCTTTGATCATACGGTGCTTGCCATGGTAGATGCTTAATAAACATTGATTGACTGATTGGAAGGAGCTTCCTTCTCAACTTCACCTTGGATAATCACTAGTTTTCTTCTTGGTTAATCTCAAATGGTATGTTCTACATGAGGCCTATACTGATTTCTAATACTAACCTATTGCTATTTTCCTGCCACTGTTAATTTATTATTATATCTATTATGTAGATACCAGACCCAAGGGTTAATTTTCATTACCCTAACCCTTGTTATGATTAAAATTCAATGGAAAATATATCTTAATTAATTCTTTGTTAAGTAATAAAATGTGGATCAGAGAAAGAAAAGACACCAGCCATATATGACTGGCCATCCCCCTTAGTTGCCCCAGTTCCAAATCAGACCTTGGATTCAATAGCACTCTCTTATCCAGCCCTAAGCCAGAGAACTGCACGGACACTCTCCTGGCTTCCTCCCTTCATACCAGCTGTGCAATCAGACCATGGATATACCCTTCTATCTTTTATTCTGAGGCAAGAAGACCCCATTTTCTTCCCCGACTCCAATCTTTGGTGGTCATAATACCCCCTTTTCAAGCTACTCTGATATGGAGGACTCTGATCTCAGTTTAGACAAGAAGCAGGCCTTCTGAACATCATGAGTCATGATACAGTGTTTAGAATCATTGTACAATAGAGGTATAGCATCTCATACCATGGTAGGGAGGATTCTGTCCATCACTACAGAGAGATAGAGTTCAGAAGTTCAGAAGTAAGATCTTACACTTTAAAATCTAAATATTGCCTCCGGTTGCCAAAAAAAGAGGTATAGGCAAGTGTTAAATTTCTACACCGTAAGAATTGGTAAACATTTTTTTCTCTCACTTATACATAGAAAATGCTAGTTTTCATTTTATTTACCTATGACATTAAGAGTATATTTTGTGAAGAAATTCTAAAATCTAAATAAAACTTTCTAAGCCTCTCCCTTTGCTTCTTCTTCAACACTTATTTATCCCTTGTCTTATGCCTATATTTTATCACTGATTTCTATTGTTACTTTTTTTAAAGGCTTAGCCATTCCACATTATGTGTACATTTCATGGTATTCTTCTCTATGATGTTATGAGACTCATTCCTTCTGCCAATACTCATTTTTTAAGATTTGTCTTTATTCTGTTCAGTAATTTTCTTTTTAAGGTAATCATTTTTTCCAACAATAAATATAAACTCATTGGTAAGATAAATGACACTGCTATCTTCCAATGAACTCTAGATTCTTGAATCATCATCCATTCATTTATTTACTTTATAGAGAATTTTGGGGTGCCTTTTGTGTACATAAGAACACTGTTCAAAGAAATGTAGGTGATCCAGAGAGAGTAGGAATGTGTATGTATATAATCTATATAGTGTATATCAGCCAGAAAACAATATAGAGAATATGTATTACATGTATTTTAATACCATGTTTTCTTTATTTTTATCACATACATTATTTTTTCTGTTGAAAATTATTCAAAAATCAAAGTTTGCATCATATTAAAATTACAGATGACAAAGGCCATTGCACCTATTAAAGTTAGAAAGAGAGTTTCTTCAAATTCCTTATTTTAAGTTGAGAAAACAAAAGACTAGAAAGGTGAAATTACTTTCCAAAGCTAAGATGAGTTCTTAATGGTTGAGATAAGAGAAGAATACAAGTCTCCAGTTCACTTTTCAGAGGCAAGTTATTAAACCATTCTGAGCCTCATCATCAACTGTAATACAGATATGAAAATACATATAATATTGATTTCTTTACTTTATAGGATTTTGTGAACAATGCAATCTATAATTTTAAGATCTTGCAAACATAAATATGAGAAATTTTTATTCTTTTCCTTTGATTACCCTTATTTTTAGTTGCTTGATGAAATTCTGATTTCTAATAGAAAATATTACACAACAAATCTCTCTATATACATACATAACCATATGTCTATATGTTATAAGTAAATGAATAGATGAAAAATGCATAACTATTTATCTATGCTATTTAGGTGAATATTATGAAGATATTTTCTCTTTTTTGTAATTGAATGAAATATTAGGATTCATGCTCATCTTCAACATGTTCAATGAAAATGTCCTTGATATAACTCTAGTAGTAAATAGGATAATGGGAGTAATATATGCATTATTCTTTTTCCACGTAATTTTGATATCTTTTCTTTATTCATTTAACTTTATATTCAGGTGGATATTATGGAAATTTGGGAGATCAATCTTCATTAAACCCATTTTTTCCTCATTCCTAGAATTCTTTCTCCACATCTTCCATCTAATTGCATCTCTTTCTTCATCTTCTTTCTCTGTTTCCCTATTTGATATTGTTTTTAGTCTCAGCTCCAATCCTATCTTCTGAAGAAGGTTTTCTTTATCCTCTTTAATATTATGTATTCATTATCTCCAATTCATCATGTATATCCTGTTTTTAGAGAAATTACTCAAGGCTAAAGGGACAATGGCAGAAACTAAAGAATATGAAGCAACTAAATTAGTGGGTACAACTAAATCAGATAAACCAGCTAAATTAAAAATGGAAACTGAAGCATTAGAAAGCAAACCAGCTCATATGTTTCCTCTGAGAGAGGTATCTATAGTGAACCCAGAGCATGATATACAGAATCTCATATGCCACAAAAGGTATTCACAAGCTGATATTGACAGTTTTAAGAAAAATACTCAAAAATATGAAGAGTTAGTGGGAGTTTTAAGGCAGTTCAAGTGCCTAATTAAGCTTTACAACTTCTTATTTGGACTTTGACATCTTTATGGATGAATTATTGGCAAAGAGGGAAAAAAAACAATAGATTATAGGTGAAACAAAAAAAAATCTATAATTGTTGATTGACCAACTGAGGACCCTGGTTAGAAAGTTAACTTTGTTGCGGGGTACAGGAATTTAACTACAGCCAGGGAGGAAATAATTGAAACTATGAGACAAAATTCCAGACGTCCAAGAACCTGGTATAAGTTTGAGCACCTAAAACAGGAAGTGGGAGAGATTACCTCCACTTTCCTCTATAGAATTATTTATTGTGCAGAAAAATGGATTGGGTTGGATATTTTAACAGATGAAAACATAAATCACATTCACAGGCAGTTTGTGAAAAATGCATGCCCTGTGATGTGAAATTATTTTTGGAGTAACTGTCCAAATTGGTTTGATATGGGTCGTTATAAAATTTGGAGAAGTACTATGTTTTCAAAGATGAAAAAGAAAGGTAATCAGAAGAAAAACGATATAATTGATAACTTAACCAAAGAAATCAGACAACTTAAACAAAAACTAAGATCCAGTGAATTACAGGAAAAAATAGTAGCTGCACTAAGAACTTATAGACAACCCAGAAATAACTACAACCCTAGAAAATACAGACAAACCCTAAGATGTTTCTTTTGTGACAGACCTGGTCATCTCATGAGAGATTGCAGATTTAGGAGATAATTCTTTGGACAAAATTTCAGGAGAAACTGAAGCAATAGATTAAATCACTTTAATGGATTCAGGCAAAAGGAATATAAAAATTATGGGTTAACAATACATTTAATAATGGATTTAATAATGTATTCCAGTATGGGAGACCAAACTACCCAAATTATTTTAATACTGGATGCTACCATAATTCACAAGCCTCAGACCTGAATACCATGCAAGAATATATCAATGCAAGTGATTGTCTATAATATTCCCAAGTAGCTGGTGCAAATCCCCAAAAACATGATATACAAAAAGGTGCAACTTCATTATGAAGGTGTGCCAAAGCCTGTGCAGTTAAAGATATAGTATATGGACAAAATAGACTAGGAAATATGGGCAATGAAAGAATAACTAATGAAAATGACAAAGATATTTTTAAAATATGGAAATCAGTGCAGGAGAAATCAATGAAGAATTAGAGGATGAGGAACAGGAACAAATGTTGACTTTTCTTGATCCTAGCTTGTTAGCTCCTATAATACCTGTCCATTCTCCAGAAAAATAGCACAGAACCCCATGCAACTCTAAAAATAGGAACACAAGTTTATGACAGTCTCTTGGACACAGGTGTTGCTAAATCTGTGTTACAAAAATCCCCTGAAGAATGCAAAGCAGTGGGTTCAATGGAAGTTGTGGGTGTGACGGGAAAACTACAAAGAGTAAAGAAATTAGAACCAAGAATGATTTCTCTTGAACCTCTAAGTGTAAAACACTCTTTTCTTTTAATGCCAAATTCCCCAATGAATCTAGTGGGTAGGGATCTTCTTTGTAAATTGAGAGCAACTATAGTATGTACACCAACTGGAGATATTTCTTTGAAACTCCCAGAAGAATTCCTTAACCTTTTTTCTGTATTATTCCTGGATACAGTAGAATCAGAGGGGGAAGGAAATAACATTTACCAAATACCAGATGACATTCCAAAAGGCTTATTGGTTATAGATTCGGCAGATGTAGGTTTATTAAAATCAGCAACCCCTGTTAAAGTGCTAACTAAAGGAGGTCCACCACCATGCATTCCATAATACCCACTTAGCAAAGAGGCCATTGATGGGATCACCCCAATAATAAATTCATTATTGCAGCAAGGCATAATAGTACCATGCATCTCTGAATATAACACCCCAATTTTACTGGTTAAAAAACCCAAGCTAGATGCTGAAGGATGAATAGATTTGTTCAAGATTTAAGAGCTGTCAATGATGATGTGGTAAAACCTTAACCAGTTGTACCAAGTCCTGCTACCATCATTTCATCTATCCCAAGTCATGCAAAATATTTTACTGTGGTTGATTTATGTTCTGCATTTTTCTCAATACCTATACAAGAAGACTCGCAAGAGATATTTGCATTCACATGGCAAGGAAATCAATATTCATGGTCCCATTTGCGACAAGGATTCTGTGAAATCCTTCATTGTTTTCACAAATCTTAAATAAAGATTTGAAAAATATTCAATTCAAAGACAATAAACTTATTCACTTTGTACATGATCTACTTTTAGCATCACCATCTGCAAAAGTATGCCTATGTGATAGTAAATGTCTTCTGTGCGAACTCTACAAGAGGAGACACAAAATGTAAAATACTAAATTACAATGGTGTCTTCTTCGCATAGAATATTTAGGGTTTGTGCTGTCTCAGGAGTCCAGAAGCATTTCCCAAAAGGGAGCAGCAGACTTACAAAAGCTGAGTGCTCCTAAGACCAAAAGGAAACTCGGAGCCATCTTAGGAACCACAGAATTTTGCAGACAATGGATACCTAATTTTGGTGAACTTACAAAACCACTGACTGCTTTAAAAAAAGACACTGAGAAAGATCCACTGAAGATAAAACCAGAGCATGTGCAAGCAATTATGAAATTAAAAGAAGGAATATTATCATCTCCTGCTCTTGGTATTACTAATTATTCTAAGCCATTCTCACTTTATATCCACAAGCAAAAGGGAATAGCTTCAGGAGTTTTGACACAGAGCTTAGGACAAAACCAATGTCCTATTACACATTATTCTGGTCAACTTGATCCCATAGCTGCAGGAATAGCTCCATGTTTGAGAGGGGTGGCAGCAACTGCATTCCTTGTTACTAAATCTGCAGATTTAATGTTAGGCTACCCACTGACAGTTTATTGCTCACATGAATGTGAGGTACTTCTGAGAAAGTTCAGAACACAGGCATTTTTAGATCAGCGCTTGGCTAAATATGACATAGTGCTTTTGGGGAATGAACATATTATGCTAAAAAGATACAACACCTTAAATCCAGCTACATTATTTCCCAATTTACCAACACAGGAGGAACCATTGCATGATTGTGGAACTATAGTACAATTAATAGAAAGCCCTCGAGAAAATCTGTCAGATACACCTCTTGACAACACTGACCTCATCTTATTCATGGATGGATCATTATATATGCAGAATGGAATAAGATTTACAGGTGCTGAGGTAGTAAGTGAATTTGAGACCCTATCGTTTGCTTCACTACCTAGGAATCTAAGTGCTCAAGGAGCAGAATTAATTGATTTAAAACATGCATGAGAGCTTGCAAAAGACAAATGTGCAAATATTTACACTGATTCCAAATGTGCATTTGGAATTTGCCATGCAGTCAGTTCTCTTTGGCTTCAGAGAGGATTTTTAACATCTAGTGGGAAAAGAATTGCTTATGCAGAAATAATTCAAGAATTGCTATCATCTCTCCAACTACCAAAGGATTTGGTAGTGATTCACTGCAAAGGGAATTCTTTAGGACAAGATTTAGTTGCCAGAGGAAATCATAGGGTGAATATGGCTGCATGATATGCTGCACAAATGCTCTAACTTCCATTAGGAATCTCTCTGTGATACATACCATAGATCTAGAAAAAAGCCTCAAAGAGGTTCAGAAGTGGAAGCAAAGTTTTGGAGCTAGAAAAGAAAATGGTATTTGGATAACATCATTGGGAAAACCAATTTTTCCAAAAGCATTTTGCTCTTTCATCTGCCAAGCAATACACAAAAAAGGTCATTTTGGGAGACAAGCATTAGTTGGTACTGTCAAAAGAACTTGGATAGCTCCAGGAATTAGCACTGTGACAAATAAAATCTGCTCAGCTTGCTCTGTGTGTGCACAATATAACAATAACATATTTAAATAAAAAGCTTTTGGTGGTTGTCCACTAGCTCATACAACATTTGAGCATTTACAAATAGATTACATCAATATGCCCAAATCAGGAAATTTTAAATTTTGTCTAGTAATAGTGAACCAAGTAACTAGATGGCCAAAGGCTTTTCCATCTAGTAAAATCACATCAAGCTTTGTAGCCAAAATCTTGTTGAAAGAGAACATTCCAAGATTTGATATACTACTAAGAGTAGATTCTGACAAAGGGAGGCATTTTATAGATTCGGTTCTAAAACAAGTTTATGAGAATCTGGGTATCATGCCAAAATTTGTCCCATACCACCCACAAAGTTCTGGGCAGGTGGAGAGACTAAACAGAAAAATCAAGAGTATGGCTGGGAAATTATGCATGGAAACTCATTTGAAGTGACCAGAGATTTAACTCTAGTGCTATTCTATTTGTACACTAGAACAAGAGGAGATGTGCATATCTCACCATATGAAATGTTATTTGGACATTCACCATTGCAGGCAAAAAGTTTTAAGAGAGCTTATGTATCAGTGCTTAGAGGAGATCTTGCACTTGCTGAATATATCAGAGAATTACAAAACAAGGTTAGAGAATTACAAGAAATGGGAATTTTAACTCAAGGGGGTCTGTTAAATTATGCACTCCATACAATAAAACCTGGAGATTCAGTTTATATCAAAAACTTTAATAGAACTAGTGCAACACAACCTTTATGGGTAGGACTTTTCAAAGTTATTTTAACAACAACATCTTCAGCTATTCGTGTATTAGAGAAAAAATCCTGGCTACTTTGCTTGCATGTGAAAAAAGCAAAAGCAGCAGAAGAGATTTCATCAGACAACACAGCTGCAGTCAAAAAGATGTCAGAAGAAGAATAACTTAGAGGCAGAGAGTAAGATTGAGACAGGAGAAGATAGCATCAAAGAAACAGAGAAGATTACAGCTGAAAGGATGATTGAACTGTAACAAAAGCATTGAAATAAAAAATCATTGCAAAGAAGAGAAACACAGACTGACAGTGGACATGAACTATAAGATTTTGCACCATTCTAACATTACAAACTTTCACTATAGTTGCAAACACTACATAGTAACAACACGGAGGCAGAAGACAGTAACAGAGGAGGTGACTTTAAAGATTTCTTAAGTATTCACTACAAAATAACATACACATATAGTACACATTTCTTACAAACTCTACAACAACATAACCAGGTGATGAATATTTATAGACATGAATTAAAATAGATAAATCACCTTGGTAAAATAATTGTACACATTAAATTAATAAGATGTTATTTCACAAGAACACTTTATATGTTCCTAAGAAATAACATCAAGAAAACATACATATCTTTCAAAAGAAAATCTTTAAGGTTTTCTTAGACTATCTTAAGGGGGGAGTTTATTTTCCTCCTGCAACATGTAAATAGTTTGTACATAACATATACACAGGTATAGAAATTGTATGTATCTGTATATTTCTGTAAATGTGCATATAGTTAAATTGTTACAAAGTTATAATTTTATTAGTATAGTAAGTTGATTTTGTGTTTTAATGTAGTTAATTTGGGTTTTATGTATTAGTAATAGGTAAGGTCTTAGCACATTAAAGAGCTCTGTTTGAATTGTTCACATAGGATTTGTAAAATGCAGTGTGCATGAATTTTGCATAGTTATTATTTTAGACTAGTTTTTTTGTAAAACATAAGCTAAATTGTTTTTAACTGTATTTTATTGTTTCAAATGTTTTTCAAAAGTTTGCATTTTGCATTTTTGTAATTGTGTTTTGCACTTGCATTTGTGCAACTATTTTTTCAATGATTATTTGTTTTCATTGAAATTTTCTTTTCTTTAATTTATATCCCTGGTACAAGTTAACATAGATAGGTGTAGCAATAAGAATAGGATAAGATAAGTATAAGATTAAGACTATTTTTAAAATAAATATAATAATAAGATTAGGTGTTGCTTTAGAATTACATAGAATAGCAAACATAGGGGAGATCTATCTCTCCATATGCTCAAAGGGGGAAGAGTAAGGATATTAAAAAATAATTATTGCTTTACTAGTTTAGAGATAAGAAGAAGAGAAGCTGGCTTGAGGAAGAATCGGGGTTTCAAATAGGGCTAGGAGAGAGTGTTAATTTCAACTGTTGGCAGTTATATCTGTTATTCTATGACAGTTATACTCTCTGGCTGTGGCATTGTGGGAGTGGGCTTCTGGCAGTAGACAGAGCCACATGCAGTTTCTTTCTCTCTCAGGGCTAGAGAAAGTAACATCTTTGTCTCTCTCTGTCTCTCTCTGAGAGAAAGACTTGAACAAGTGGAGTTTTTTTTTCTTTTCTAACTTGGGAAACACTAATCATTTATCTGCATTACTGTATATAGATTGGTTAAGCTCTGAAAAGACCAAACAAAACCTGGTTTTGCTTTGGACTCTGAATCTGTTAAGGCTCAGAGTCCTATCCTGATTCTTGTGGAGACTCAACCAGCTAGATTTGGTTATCTTTATAACTTAAAGGCAAAGTTAAGAGTTATAGTGGTTAGGTTTATCTAGAATAGTATAAATTTGGTTAGTTAGATCAAGGAGGATTGCCGTAGCCTGTGAACCACAGGAGAAACGGTTTCTTGCAGAACTGGGGAGTTTATTTGAGTGGAGTTAGAATCCCTTAGAATGAGAAATCCTTTTTCCCATATATATTTAAATAAATAGTTTATTTTTCATTAACAAGAGCCTCTTTAGCATTCCTTGTGCCTTTCATTGCTTGTCTATTATTACTATATTATTTTTACATATAATAATATCTCTCAACCCAGTTTTTTTTAAACTTTCTACAAGTATTTTATAGGGATAGGTACTGTATTTCATTCCTATTAAATGGACTTTTAGAAGAAGACTTTCCAGTTTATTTTGGTTCAGCTTTTTCTAAATGTATGCATTAAAACAGCTATTATATGGATGTTAATGGTTTTAAATGCATTATTCCCAATGACATATTTTGGAAATTCCATTAACTACCTTCATGTCCATATCATCCTTCTCTGTTAAATAATATTCATCTTAATATGTTTTGTCAAGAGGTGACCAAAATATTTGAAAATATCACCTTTAGCCATTCTTTTAATTTTACCTCTGAATTCAAGCATTCTCTTGCTTGAAATCATCATTCTTTCTAGTTTTGGTATAGGCTAAAGATTTAACACTTATTGAATGCAAATGAAAGATTTATATGATTATAGAAACATTTATGAAGATAAAGAAGCTATTTACTATTCTTTATAATGTTTTCAGATAGCTCAATCCATCCAAATCACACTGTTTACAATTATATGTTTTTGTTTAACTCCTTATTTTATTTGAAATCCGGGCTCAGGTCTGCTCAGGAGAAATTGTAATATTATCTCTGAATTCCCATGTGTCTGATGCAAAAAGAAAAAAATAATTGAATCATTGAAGTTCTCATTTCGACTAAAGAATACATTCACAATTTCTTGCAGAAGTAAATATTTTTCTGTCACTGAATTCCACGAAGACATATTTTTGGATATTAGATCTTGGCTATATCATGACATAATTGAAAAAAAATTACTATTTCTATTGTAAATGGAATTCAAATTCTGTTCAGCTATCCATTTCTTATGTAGATTTTTAAAGAGAGGTAGGATAAAATGAAAATAATATATTTGCTATTGGTATGAGTTAACACATTCCTAGCTTCCTGTTTTTTTATGGACAAACTTGATATTACACCTGTAAATATTAATAATAATTACACTGAATTCACATAACTGATGTGAGGAGAAAATAAGATTACTTATGCAAAATAATTTTAAACTCATATCTTCTGTCCTCGAATTAGTACTATATTTTGGTTTCAAGGAAGAATAGTGGTAAGAGGCAAGAAATGGGGGTTAAGTGACTTGACCAAGGTCACACACCTAGGATGTATCTGAGGTCACATTTGAAATTGAACCACTTAACTGACCTGCTGCAAAAATTTTTTTAAAAACCTAACACATTTTTTAAAGTATTACTGCTATCACTACCACTGCTACTTCCTAAATGGAATTTGGAAAATAGAAAGGAGTACATTATTGACATTGTTATGATTTTTCTCTCAAAAAATAAAGTATTTTATATGTTTAGAAGATGCTATAATTAATACAATTTTGTGATTTAATTCCATAATAAAGTGATACTAATTAAAGCGGAATACAATTTCTTCTTTTTTTTAGAAACCAGTAATGAAGGAAGCTGAGATCACATTATAGTCCAGTTTTTTTCTTTCCCATGCCAATGTCAAGTCAATATTTTCATGGATACATATTTCAGAAGATACCTGGGGATAGCAATATTTCTTAACATACAAAACTTAGAGTATGTTCAATAACTTAGAGTAGTGCTTACTAACAACCTTTTCTTTAAGAAACCCCCAGATTGACCCTTGTCCCATATCCAACACAAAATCCTTAAGTACCTGTCTTTCACCCAAACCACAAGTCAGCTAAAGAAAATCAAACTTTAAGTACATTTTAATTACTAAGCTCCAGTGAATTCAGTTAGCTGAATTAATATGATCACTTTCTATACAAATTCTTCATTTTGTGTAGTTCATTAGAAGTCTTGGAGTGAGTTTTGCATGGTATCTACTTGTTTTAACTAAAGACACTTGTTATAAATATATTTTTTTATTTCTTTGCAGGTTGGCATTACTTAGGCTTCATAGAACTTCATGAAAGCCATGTAAGTTTAGGAGTTTAACAGTAAGTTCTAATATCCAATATTCTATTCTCATCTATAAAATATTAAGCCCGGGACAATTCAGTGTCTGATTTCTAATCTGCCTTCTAATGATGCCACTAAGGTGAAATTTGTATAAAATTCACCTTGAAATAGACAGATTGTTGCTTGAGATCATTTAGCATTTTCTGATTTAAGAGAGAAGTGTGTGGACAGAGAGTTTTAGTATTAATATAGATATTTCTGAGATGTTTTTCCCTGATGACAAGGAGCCAACTGGAGCAGTTGATTCTTATATGCAAACCTAATTAGAAATAATAAAATACAGTCAACCATTCATACAAGAGAATTTAACCCTTTGAATCGCATAAAGGGCAAGAAATCAGGTTCCTTTTCATCATTGTATTGAGTAGTTTATCTACAAGATGAAAAGCATATCTTCCAAAATAGCAGAACCAGTTACTCTGATTTTAACAACTCTCTTATCACAGATTATAATGAAGCATAAGTACTATGAGTCGACATCAGATCCATAAAATGTTATTTATAGATTGTCCTTACTTCTAGAATCAGTGATGAAGAGATGACATGAAAAGTTTTATCTTGTTCTTAACTGTTTTCTCAGTAGATAAATCACCAGTGATCAATAGCAAAACAGAGGTGCTTAAAAGTTGACTATTCCTCTATTTGAGATAATAGACTTGAAGTTTCAGTCCTGAATTGCCTTGATGAATAAAACCTTGAAGAGATGACTGCTAATCTCATTGGGCTATAATTTAAAGAATAGAGAATATTTCATTTTAGAAATATTTAGATAAAAATATGTTGTACCTAATTCAAAGATATCATGTATATGTAGATACTTTTATGAGTGTTTTGTCAAAAATTAAGAACCACCAGACAAGGCAGATTCTAAATATTTTTGGAATAAGACATCTCTAGGGAGCTTTTGAATTTTAAATGATTATTCAAATTTTACATAGCATATCATTTTAGTTTCTTATGCACTTGTAATAATTTCTTTGTATTGTAGTTTTACATATGTCAAGTCTCACTAGACTATAAGCTACCTTTGTGTTTGTGAGGATAATGTGCACATACAATATACTGTAGCATTGGACACCACATCAGAAGGTCTGGTTTTATGGTGTACATCTGCCATTTAATAGTTCATGATCATAAACTGATAGCATTATCTCTCCAAATTTTGGGTTCTTCATTTTAAAAATCAAAATAATATTTCCATTACTTATTTCAAAAGGTTTTTTTTGTGTTTACATGAGACCGAGTGTTTTTAATGTCCCAAAGTATTATGTTGATTTAAGCTATTATTAGCTTATATGTGTTTGCCACTCAAATAAGTATTATATGTGAACATAAATTCTGAATTGTGAATGAGATATCTTCTGCATTTGCTGAAATAATCATATGATTTCTGTTGGTTTGTTTAGGTCAGTTATGTGGATGGTTTTCCTATTCTTAAACCGTCCTTGCATTCCTGAGATAAATACCACCTGGTTATACTGAATAAACCTTGTGATAACTTGCTGTAATCATTTTGCTAGGATTCTATTTAAGATTTTTGCATCTATATTCATTAGGGAGATTGTAGTTTTCTTTCTCTGTTTTTGGTCTGCCTGGCTTTGCAATCAGTACCATATTTGTGTCTTAAAAAGAATTTGGTAAGACTTCTTTGCTTATTTTGTCAAATAATTTGTATAGTATTGGAATTAGTTTTTCTTTAAATATTTGATAGAATTCACTTGTGAATACATCTGGCCCTGGGGATTTTTTCTTAGGAAGATCCTTAATGGCATGTTCAATTTCTTTTTCAGAGATGGAATTATTTAAGTATTCTCTTGTTAATCTAGGCAATTTATATTTTTGTAAATTGTAAATCAGATATCTTACTCTTAGTAAATTGATGATTTCCAGCAAAAGGTAATATTGAAATAATAAAAGAAACAAGAATCAAATACCAAGGGAAAATCATTTTCTAAACCTAAGTTAAAACATATTAAAAGGTAATATGCAAAGCATATCTATATGTAAATAAGAAAGCCAAAGATACTTTCTTATTCTTTATTCATGTTAATTATATAGATTTTTAGAACAGGTTGTTTTTATTCATAAAATAAATTCAACGTAACTTTCATGATAAGAATGAAAGAAAGAAAGGAGTAGAAGGAAAGAAAAAAAGCAAGTCTGAAAGAGTATCATTTAAGGAGAGTGAACAGGCCAGGCATGTTTTCATTTTCTCTCATACTACATTCCTCTTGACAACTCTTTCATGCCCCAAAAGGCTTTTCATTACTAAAATATGCATTAGTCCTTTAATTTAAAGGGAGTACAACTCATTTCCTAGAGACATTACAAGGTTCCCTCACTTAACGGCTTCTCTCACTTGATTCTGAGCTAGGTTCCTTTCCTCTTCTTTTTTACCTTCTTTGTACCCATTGACTTCTGCATTATAATATTAACTCTTTGGTGGCATAGATTGTATTTTTGTGTGTATTTGCATTCTCAGTACATAGCACATTGTCAATCTCATAATAATTGCTTAATAAATGTTATTGCTTGATTGACTTGTTGAGCCTATAAATGTTTTTCTCTTATTATTTACTATGTGCCTATAACAATGACACCTGAAATGACACATACACAATTATAAACCAAAACAAAAGCAAGATATTCCATAACCTCAAGGAGTTCACATTCTAAATAGAGGTATAAGATAATTTTGAATTTAAAGAAAATGTAAAGAAAAATTACACCAATGGACAGAAGGTCAAATATTCTTAGGGTATCCCCAGTATCTTCCTTCTCATTTTCATTTCCCAGCTTTAATGGTTTTCTCCATATATCAGCTATCACATTTTTTCAAAGAGCTTTTGCCAGTCATTCTTTGATGATTTTTGAGACTCCCCGAAATTTACCTTGTATCTTGTTTTAATGGTAGTCATTTACGTGTTATCTCCAAAATAGATGATTATGTCCTTGAGAGCTAAGACTACTTTCCTTCCCATTTCTTTATATCCCCATCATATTGCACAGTGCCTACAACAGACTAGATACTTAACAAAAATTCTAGTATACTGATATTGTAATTACCTATTTGTAGTGAAATAGAAAAAAAAATAAAGTTCTAGAGACACTCTTTATTGACTCTCAGTACTCAGATATGTCCATTATTCAGTGTTGGAATCTAATATAGTCAGACTGTTTATGAGAGATTCTTTCTTTATAAAATGGTTCTGAAATTAAAGTCTGATAAAACTTATGGGAGTCTCAAAAAAGCTTACATCAAGTGCTTCTGATTATATGTACAGAAGGAGCCATTTAACTCTCCCTTTATTTTAGCTAAATAAATTAAATGTCATTTTATTCTTCTTGTTAGTTGTTTTTCCTCAAGAAAATAGATTTTGCATGTGTCTGGATAATGAATTAGATATTAACTTCTGATTAGGCCACACTTCCAGAAGATTAGAATCTAAGATCCCAACTGTTTCATGTAGGCCAATATTGAGTGACATGGGTAATATAATTTTGTCTAAAGGACGAAGATTGAGTGTTCTTGGCAGATAGTATCACTGAATCAGATGTTACAGAAATTCTCTAGTTTATAGGTGTGAAGTTTATGCAAATAGTGTTAAATATGAATAATAAATGTGTAAAATCTGACCAAAACTTCAGTGTTTGCCACTTTATATATTCATAGAGTATATTCCTAGAGAAAATTTTCTGACTTAAGATTATGGGGATTAGGCTAAAGATTGAAAACAGGGAAAAACTATGAATGAAATTCTTCTGATATATATGTGAACTCATCAGAATACATATTTCCTCTCCAAGGACTATTCACAAGTTGGAGAGAGCTATGTTTTGTTGAAATGTTAGGAAAATCTTCTTTTCAATTCAAGTCATGCTAAAGTGGAACAGATTGCCTGTAAACATATTTGTTTAGAGCCTTTGGTATATACCTTTAAGTGAAGTGTGGATGATCATGTTAAAATATTATAAAAAAGTGTTTTTTGTTTTGTTTTGTTTTAGATAAAAGGACCTCTTGCTTCACTTTAAACTCTTTAATTCTATGATTCTATATCTGCTTTAGAATTTTTTTTTTACCTTATGGTTCTCAGTGTTCCTTTTCCATCAGATCTCAGTAATGTGGTTTCTTGAAATCAAATAGAAAAGGACCTAGCCCAACTCCCAAAAAAGAGCAACCTTTCCTCCTCTGGTGCAATGGCAGAAGGTATTTTCCTTGCTATTTATTCTAGAGCTCTGAAGAACGTAATGTCTTATGCTAGATCTTTCAAGGAATTTCCTTTCCAATTCAAGGCTAAGGCTTCATTAATTTTAATTGTTACAATCTAGCTTCTTTTTAGTGTGTTCCCTGAAGAACTCTATTTTGATATTTATAATTACCAAGCATGTGGATATACTACTACCTACAGATATTATAAAATTATTCTATCATTCTTTGTATCTAGTTTTTAAGTTCATTAATGAGAGAAGACAGACTTAGCAAAGGGCCTACAAAACTGCTAATGAATTCTGACTCAGTCATTACACTTATTCTAAGCTCACAGTTGCTAGGCATAGGTAGATAACATCTCTATTAGTTGTAAAATAATCTATTGATTGCTAAATATTCTGAAGAAGGCATTAGAGAAGGGGTTGTCTTATTGGAATAACATAGCCTGTAATGCCATGTAATATACATCCACAAAGGCTGTATATAATTGCTTTATTTCATTTTGTATTTTTATTTGATAATTAAGTAAATGAATGTGTATCTCATTAAACAATGTCTGAGAAAAAATGAGAACTTATGTAATTTAATTACCCCAGGAGTATAGAGATCTATGAATCATGCTTTAAATATTTCAGAGAGAATCAAATTAAGTGATGATGTTAATGGCACATGTTTGAGATACTTCTAAGTGAATGGTACCTTCCTGAAAAATAACTCATTATGAATTTTAAGTAGTTGATATAACTGTATATTATGCCAACCATGATATTTATTTTATGAAGGTACTATATGTCATATTCAGGGCAAAATCTTTCAGCACTTTAAATAAAAAATGGAAAAAATTAAACTGATCCAGGATCTTGATTATCATTGAGAATATTATCTTGGCAGGGTGGAGTAGACAGGTGTGACTAGGATGAGCAGTTCAATCAGATAGAATGTGTCTGGAACATATGATAAGGCATACAGGGACTAGGTCAAATTGCAATAATCGACAAAGTCGAGGAAGTTTAGATAGATTGCATCTATATAGGCACATGAGTCAGGATATTGTGGCACTACCAGGAAATATTGAAATGAATACTGTACTTATCGAACAGTAGAGGTATGTATATATACATACCTCTACATGTATATATATATATATATATATATACCTCTACATGTATATATACACACATAGGTATATGCATGCAGCAGGATAAAGAGATATGACTAAAAATGCAGCTTGATCCTAATGAAAATAAGAGCAGAATCACCAAGTCATCTGGGAGACTGGCATCTCCCATCATGTATCAATTTCATTTCTTTAATGAAACACAAGAAATCAGGCTCCTTGTGAAAGACATGGAGTGTATGTAGGGAAACTGAGCAATTAAGGATAAAGAAAATTATAGTTTAAGATAAATATCAATAATAGAAGAAAAATATTAATTGAATTGATATTGCTTGATGGATACTGCTTGATGAATTACTGTACTTCAAATATATTTACATTCAAATGAAATAAATCTATTGTCCATAGTGATGCAAAGTATAGTACCAAAAATAACCTGAAATTCTTTGATAATGATTAATATTAAGTTTTTCAAATTTTTTTCCTTTTTATATCTTAGCATATTATTAAATATAATCTTTATTATATTAAAACTCTATTTTGATCCATTAAGGCATGGGAATCCGTTGTAATTGCACATAATCACAAAAAAGACCTCTGTGTATATGGATGTGTATAATATGTGTGTATATATATGTTTATGTGTCAATATATTACACATATAGATATACAATGCATGTATAAACATACATGTTTCATACACATGTATAGACACACGTATATGTGTATGTATTTGTTTACACGTGTGCATTCATGACTATTTACAAATATTCAAAAATTTCAATTAATAGGGCAAATAATTATATAATTTCTGAGAAATATTTCCATAATTTATAGTTTCAAAATACTACATAGAACTTCTTATTTCTCCAATCTTGATTTTGTTTACCATTATTTTATTAATCAATAAGTTTGATAAGTAGTAGAAAAATTATGATAGAATTTAATATAATGTTGAATGCGATTGATTAAATGGGCAAGTCAAAGATAGAAGTAATGACAAAGTTAGACAAATTCAATTCAAGCTTCCAGCACCTATACTTTTTACAATACTTTTCAGACCACCACATGTCTACCTAATCCTACATAATATGTATTCTGGCACAATTTAAAAAAAAAACACAAACAAACAAAATGAAGAATGTGAAGCTTTATACTGAAATGTAACTACTGATCAGTATTTTAAAAATTATATTAACACTAAAGACTTTCCCCACCTCTTACAATTTGTAGACGAATAAAATGGGAAGCATTAAGGTCCAGTGGCTAGTGGATGGACATTGGAATCAATAAAACCTTACTTCAAGTTATGCTTTTGAAACTTACTGATCGTGTGGCCAGCCATAACACATTATCTTTTAGAGCTCTGAAACCAATCTCTAAAGCTCCATATAACACATGTATTTTGAACTTAAACTGAAAAATGGAATTCTTAAATGCAAAATTCTGCTATACAATGAAAACAAAAGTTAGGAAAATTCTTCCTTCTTCACCTCCCACCCCAATTGAAATAATAAGTAGATTAGAAAGAAAATTTCATATG
The DNA here is from genome assembly GCF_016433145.1 of Gracilinanus agilis. Classification (NCBI taxonomy): domain Eukaryota; kingdom Metazoa; phylum Chordata; class Mammalia; order Didelphimorphia; family Didelphidae; genus Gracilinanus; species Gracilinanus agilis. The sequence continues at coordinate 444,712,871 of NC_058130.1, read as the reverse complement.
CCTAGTCCACTCATCCCACAAACTAAAAACCTTGGGTTCTTAAAGATATTAACATATGTATCTATATATGTGGAAAATAATCTATATATTTATTTAGGTATCAAATAACATATCTATGTTTGTGGCAAATAACCTTCCATTCCAAGAAATAATTTTGCCTAATTATTTATAATATCTCAAGTTTCTAGAAAGGAATTTTTTAAAAACATAGTACTTCTCCATTGAATAAAATAATAAAATGACCTGATTTTCATGTGGTTTTCTGTGGACACATAATTATTAAACTGAATACCTTTCACTTGAACAATACTATTTGTGTGTGTGTGTGTGTGTATTCCATTTTCCTAATTTAGAATTAAGCTGTGCCTATATACAGTTACAGAGCATTTGGGGAGTATTATGAAAACAAATTTGATTTAAGAAATGTATAGACTCCTTACTAAACAGAACAGAAGAGTCAGATGGATTTTTCTCAGGTAAAAGAATTAAACTAATTATACTTCACAATTGTAAGGATAAGCTTATCAGGTCACACAAAGACCCCCTTGAAGTGTAATTACCTTTAAAGAAAACCATGCCAGTGCATACATTGTGAATGAAACTAGAGCTATATTGGAGCCAACTGGAAGCACCTTTTTAGAGTAATTTTTTAAATATTCAGTTCAAAGATTTACAACTTCGAAATGGGAAAACACTGCAAGTATGTGCTTGATAGGTTGTTCTGTTGTTTTCTATACTTAATAAAATAATAGAGAAAATGAAGATTCTCTACTAGTCAGTTCTGCATCAACCATACATGAAACCATTGGTTACAACAAATGGAAAAATTTTGACTGCTGTAGATAAGTTCACTTAATTCTAGCAGTATACTTGTTACATAGGCACACATAGATGATGAAGTTGGCAGATGCATACTAACTCAGTCTTTGGGAGGCTCCAAAGGTATATATGGGAGGAAAGAAATATTAGGCTGCCTAGTAAATGAGCAAGCACTTAACCCTATTTGCCTCTGTTTACTAACCTATAAAATGAACTGGAGAAGGAAATGGTAACCCACTTTTAATATCTTCATCAAGAAAACCTAACATGGGGTCATTATTGAACAATAACTATGGAGGAGGAAATGTGTGTCTTGAGTGTAAGATGCATAATTAGGAAAAAATGCTGGAGTAGACTTTTTAGATGTGTAATTGATTTGGAGTAACCCTATAGTTAGGTCTTTAAGACATTATAGAGAAGTGTGAAGAACAGAAGTACAAAAACACCAGTATAGAAGAGTATACTATTAAATTAGCCCATGAGAAACAGGAACCTCCCCATGACCCTAAAGCTACCCTGGGACAGGAACGGGAACAGGAATAGCAGAAATCTTCCATTGCTTCTGAAGCCCAATTACCCCCATGATAAAAATCCACTCTTCTTTTACCCATCGCCTGTATAATTCTTACGTTTTAGAATCTTATTCATTAAATTCCTCTTACTGATATGATTTTTATTATACCATGTTCACAAATGACAATCTTAGGGTATGCCATTGTGAACTCATGTTCAAGCATATATAATGTGGAAAATAATTTAATATAGCAAACACACACTTCCAGTGCCAAGATAGTGGTGTGTGGAGGGAACTTGCCTGATTTCTCTCAAATTACTCTCCAAAACACACTCAGAAAAAGCCTTTTGCAGAATTTTGGAATAGCGAAGCAATTATCTTAACCAAAAGAGCTAAAAAAATCAGCAGGAGAAGCTTGGTTGGGCACCCAGATCTAGGGTAGGTATCATTTTGGCCTGGGAAGGGTAACACCCACCCCAGTTCCTGCTATCACAGCAGACCAGCAGAGAGGTTCCATCCCCAGAATAAGCCAACAGTGACGTCTCACTTTTAGGGCAAGCCAGAAGCCAAGGTCTCCTACTATGGGCATCTACTTTTAAAAATCAAACAAGAGAGCTTGAAGAAAAATTAGAAAGAGGAATGAAAGTAATGAAAGAAAATAATGAAATAACAGTCAACAGCTTGGTGAAAGAAGCACAAAAATTGGGGAAAATATATACAATATTAAATGAATAAAACAATGTCTTAAAAAGTAGAACTGATGAAATGGGGGAAAAAGCTCAATGAAGAAATTAATTCCATCAAAATTGGAGTTGGGCAAATGGAAATTAATAACACCATGAGATATCTAGAAACAATCAAATAAAATCAAAAGAATGGGAAAAATAGAGGAAAATGTAATATGTCTCATTGGAAAAACAGCACACCTGGAAAATAAAATGAGATATAATTTGAGAATTATTGGAGTACTGTAAAGTCATGATCAAAACTAGAATCTGAACATCATTTCAAAAGAAATTATCAGGGGAAAATGTCATTAAGTCCTAGAATCAGAGAGAAAAATAGAAATTCAAGGAATCTACCAACCACTTCCAGAAAGAGACTCTCAAGGAAAATCACAAGAATATTATAGTGAAATTCCAGGGCTTCCTGCTTAAGGGGAAAATGTGACAAGCAGTCAAGAAGAAATATTTGAAATATAATGGGGCCAGAGTAAGGATAATAGAAAAATTAGTTGCTTCTACCATAAAGGATTAGATACTCTGGAGGGCAGAGGAGATAAGATTACAAGAAGATATTACTTAACCAGAAAAAAATGACTATTATTCTTTAGCAGAAAGTGAGTATTTAATGAAATTGAGAACTTTCAAATACTCCTAATGAAAGAAACTGCATAGAAAAATTGACATTCAAAAAGAAAATTTAAAAGAAGCATAAGAATCTAAACAGGACACACAAAGTAGATGTTAAGAACTGGAGAAGAATCTGTTATGCTTCAGCTAAAGTAAGTAAACAACAACAAGGAAAAGTAGAAGTAGCAATCATAATCTTGAATGAAGGTTAAGCAAAAATAGATCTAACTAAAATGGATAAGGAAGGAAAGGTCATCTTGTTTAAGCATACCACAGACAACTAATATCAATACTATACATATTTGCACCAAATAATATAGCATCTAAATTTTTAAAGGATGCTAAATGACTTATATGGAAAAATAGATAGAAAATTATAATATTTTTGGGACCTCAAGTTTCATCTTAGAATTAAATAAATATAACCAAAAATAAATATGAAAACTGTTAAAGAGCTGAATAGAAGTTTAGTGGAAATAATTATAATAGAACTATGGAGAAAACTGAATGGGTATACGAAAACATATACCTTTTTCTCAGTAGTACACGGGACATAAAAAAAAAAATTACCCCATAGTAGGACTTAAAACACCCCAAACAAATGCAGAAAAACAAAAAATATTGTGTATCTTTTTCAGATCATAATTCAATTAAAATTAAATTCCATAAATGATAATGGGAAGTTAGATTTAAAATTAATTGAAAACTAAACAATCTAAATCAAGAGAATAAGTGTGTTAAAGAACAAATCATAGAAACAATCAGTAATTTCAGTGAAGGAAATCACAACCATGAGAAAACATACTAAAATATATGGGATGTAGCCAATGTAGTACTTAGAGGAAATTTTATATCTGTAAATACTTACATCAATAAATTGAGTAAGACTAGATCAATGAATAGGGCATGCAACAACAAAAAATAAAAAGAACTAATTAAGAACCTTCATTTGAACATCAAATAGGAATTCTTGAAAATCAAAGGTGAGATTAATAGAATTGAAAATAAGAGAGCCATTGAACTAGTAAATCTAAAAGTCTGTCTTATGAAAAATAAAGATGATTAGTGTACCACAAATGAAGTGGAAATTAAAGCAATTATTAGGAGTTTTTCAATTAATTACATGCTCCGCACCCCATACCATGAGATCTTAATCCAATTCCTTCACAAATACTGTATGTCCTGCCAAGATGCAGGAGTTCTGTGAGAAGAACATACAGTATTCTAAACAAAACTGGATCATACATTGACATGTTGAATTGACATGTTACCTGTGATTTATTATCCTAAAGAAAACTGTTCAAAGCACCTAGGTAATCTAAATCCATTGTCTCTATTGTGTAAATAACTAACCATTGTCCCTGCAAAAGGCTTACCTAATCCCTTAGCCTACTTCAGTTTCCCTATGTACTCAAATCATTAAACTTTGTCACTGTCCAGCAAGAAGGATGTCTGTGTGTCTGTTCTATCAGTCTGGCAGTTGGACCCTACTATAACACCAGAATAATTTTTCTCATCCTGGTTCTTTGACCCAAGAGTAATTCATAGAGCAGAACTCAACATCCACTTAAGCGACCCTCTTAATTGTCAAAGTAGACTGATTTGGAAATCTGAATTTCCCCTGGTACTACTTTCAATTTCTAGGCTACTCAAACAATTTTAATAGCCACCATCACCCAAAAATAATTACTTTAAACTCCATTAAAATGAAAACCATTATTGGGTTCTTAGGCACATCATGAAACTATAATTAAAAGGGAAATGTAATAATCATTAAAATTTATATTATTTAAAAACTTATTTGTGCTATGTCCCTATACCATAATATAATATAAATATATTTAATCACACTAATACTTATCTGTATTGTGAATAAATCTGTATATATCCATAAGAGTTATTCATTAGTGACACTCAGATTAAATATATCAAGCAAGGAAACCCTAGGATCCAAATTTTGAAGCCAGGAAACTATGAGGAAGAATACATACAGTGTGAGTACTGTATCTCCATGACTGTCTTCTTCCACTATCTAAACACACTATGAGAAAGAACCTGTTGAAACAGCTCTGGGACAATTAGATATAGCTGCCTCATAGTTATATTGACCTAAAATATAGCTGTATTTTCCAAGGGCATTAAGTATCCTTCCATATATTAAGCAGAATACACTGGAAACATTAAAGAACACCCTTGTGGGCTGTTTTCACCTGGTGGGAGCTTGAGAGAAGCTGTGCTTATTTGTATCTGTGCTAATAAAGTAATTGTTTATCTGATCTTTTGCGCTTTAAGTGGACCATTATATCAGATATGCAACTTTACCTAGGACATAAAGGGAAAAATACTCATAAGTTAGGGAGATAATTTTTCTTCTTAGTTTCCTTTTATCTAGGAAATTATAATAATAGCTTTCATGACAATAGATTCTTTATCTTAGCTGGAGACATTAGCAAAATGGATCTATATATTATGGATGTTTCGTGATAAGTTTTGCTCTGTACTTTGAATATTTTACATTACTTTGATGCTTATAGTTGAATAATACATATTCAACTTTCAAAAAGAAACAGTTATTTTATTCATACCATTGCCTTTAATGAGCTGACTTTGAACCATTGTCATTAATCTTGACATTTATGCTAGCTTCATATTACATGTGATATCTTAGATGACATAATAATTTCTTTTATAATAAGCTACCATGTTCAAGTACATTGGCTACTGGGGGAGTGAGCTTATTTATAAGCCATATAAGCTTGATGATTATTTGAAAATGGAAGATATCAGACTGTCCAAATGGTGCTATCTCCCTGACTGATAAAAGACACATTCTAATTCTTATATTTTTAGAAGAATATGAGGTTGATTGAAATACTTTCAAAAAGAAAGAAAAGCATATGAATTGAAAAGATAGTTTATATTCTACATCTTTTATACATCTATATATTTACATACATCATAAAAGTATCACTTTGACTTTATTATTTTTGTAGAATGCTCAGAACAAATACATAATTTATTCTAAGTTTAAAATAAACATATAAAAATATTTAATTTGATTACAATTTTTGAAAGCAGATATATTTTTACTGCTTTAATGTTTTAAGGAATTGCTGCTCCCAGACTACATGTGTGACTACATGTAGTAGTAGTAGTACTGGTAGTAGTGTTGGTGGTGGTAGTGGTAGTGGTAGTGGAAGGGGTAGTGATATTGATAGTAGTACAGACTTGGTTATAGTGTAGGAGAAGATATAGTATTTGGCAAAAGATCTTATAGTTAGATATGAGGATTTTTGGAGTTACCATCTCCTCCATTTTTTATAATTTATTTTTTGGGGACAGGGCTAAATTTTCCAAATCAGTCTACAGTAATCTGAGAGCTGTTGTGTTGTTTTATAGCAGAAAAGGAATATACAAAATAATACCAATTAATAGTGGGCTTTGTAGCTTATGGGCACCAAAATATTTGAAGGATGTGTATGCTCAGGCAGTCAGGGACAACACAGAGAGAATAAAATGCGTGAAACCTTAAAACAAACTGAAATAGAATCTTGCTTAGTTTTAACATAGTGTTTCTTAAAAATAAGTAAAAGTAAAATTGATAATGAACAAAGCTGATCGTTCTAAAAATATAGATTCCCCAAACAATTGTACCTTAGAAAGAGAAAATGATATACTATATTTAATATATGAGTGTATACATATATATTCATGCATATATGTGTATGAATATACATATTAGGTTTCAAAAATAAATATTTTTTTGAATTTTTATCATTGATATTATGATCATTTGAAATATTTCTTCATGAATAGGAATACATAGAAATAGAAATTTTCAGTTTTTTATAAAGCCTCATATTTTATGAAATGTCTGTCATACTAAAGTACTTATTTGATGGCCTTGGAGAGTGAATTCAATCAACAAGATTGTGATCCAGTAGTTCTTGAGAATTATAAATTTTATACATAAATCATCCTTTTCCAAGGGTTTATTTTCCCCACAGATAAACAAATAAGAATAAGATGATATTAAAAATACTGCTCTGTGAAAGGATTTAAGGATAAATTAACTCCCCTTCCTAGGCATGAACTCTTAAATCTTTTTGAGCATTTATAAGTTCAGTAAATATAAATAACTTTGTTCAAAAGAAAACGAGAGATGTTCAATGAATTAGTAAACATATCACTTTTAAGGTTATTTTCTAGTTTAGAACAAACATGAAAATCCAACAAACGGTGCCTATAAGTTGACATTGTTGTGTTTAACAACCCAAGAAGTACTAACATGAAACCATTCTTCTTGAAAATAAGAAATTAGATTAGAAATGAATATTTCCCATGGAGTCAGTTGAGTTTGTACCTTAATACAAGGCAACCTAGAGAAACAGATCAATGGCTGGTCTGGCAGACAGAGTGAGGGACACATGGAGAAAGTCAAATGTAAGTTCAAAGACAGAGGGATATAAGTCAGGAGACATGTCCTTTATAAATCTTTCCTACCATCTTTTCAAAAGTCCTAGCCTATTCACTCGCCTATCTACTTGTTAATATCTCTACATTGTATTTCTTAAATCCTCCATTATATAAAATCACTTTCTGTTTTTCAAACTCTCTTCCAATAGCTAATGGAAATTGCTTAGACTAGTTAAGGGGCTGTAAGTCATATATTCAAGTTTGGGTTGAAATCAAGGAAAACATGCTATATAAGCAAAATAAAACACCTCTCATCCATGTGACACACTGGACTTATTATTTTGGTCAGAATAGGGTGAAGAAAGATCATATTATGCTTATTTTTCTAAATGGACAGAAGATTGATGATTTTGTTATTGAAAAGGATAGCCAAACAATCTGACTGCAATCAATTACTTATGTTTCTAATTTTGCAGACAGCATCAAATCAGGCTGTCCCCAGTCCATATATGCTAATATAATACTTTGTAGAACAATTTTAATTATTGCTCACAAAATCAGTCAAATGTATGAAATCTGTATGATAGTATAATCTGTATGTATACTACTTCTGATCTTCATTAGTTGTGTTACTGCATATGAAGAACAGCTTGACTATACATTAGAGGAAATGGTTTTTTATATTCTTCTATTATGAAGGTATACATTAATTTCATTTGTCAATGAAAATGGAATAATTTTTATCAGATTTGTCCCAGCCTCCTTAATATTTATCATTTATTTGTTCTAAACAATAGAGTCAAGAAGTATAATCATAATTATTAGAATAATAAATATTAGAATAAACTAATATTCCTTCAAAGCTGAAGATTGGGAGATGGCTTTGGTGTTTTTGAAAAAAATCACTTCACTCTTTAGGCCTTGATTGCTAGCTACTTAACAATACCAAAATCATTAATGTATCCCTCAAACCTATTTTATTAAAAAAAAATTAAAAGACATCCTCTATTGGCTAACTTTTTCACTCATGTAAAATCAAACCAGTCTTTAAAGAAAGTATGTGGCACCATTGAGTATATTAGAAACAATAAATCATATGCAATAAAGAAGAAATTAAAAAAATTTAAACAATGTTAATATTATTTGAATATATTGTGGTACCTAAGGTGACTACTTTGAAGGGTGTGCACTATAACTCATATCATACACCTTTCTGTAGTAGTAGGTAGATTTCTTGAGACAAGTAATGATTTTAACAAAATGATTTTATGTGGCAGTAGTAGGGTGTAGTGTTTAGACAACTAGCTTCAAAGCGAGAAAGAGGTAAACCTCTTATCTGCTATTTGTTTGAATAAAACTAGTCTCTTAACTTCCCCAAACTGAAGAAAACTGGTTGGAATAAGTAACTTACTTTAGTACTCTTTGCCATTCTGTAAAGAATAAGTTGCAGAGAGGGGTTTGAACTACATAGATAATTCCCATTTCCTTAACCAGGAAGAAGTTCCTTATACAATGAAAACAGGAAAATTCTCCTTTCCTTTCTAATAGCAACAATCATACATATGTACTTTTACTAATTCCAAACTGACTCATATCATTTGATCTCAACCATGTGAAGATAGGTTCAACTCATCTTATGACACTTACTGCTTCTCTTTTAGTTGTGTACTGGACTTCATAAAATAAACTCATATTTTGTTGTTCTCTTTTGTTATTAATTTGAATATTTTAAGAATGAATAACATGTCAAGGAAATATGTGAAAATTGTAGCTGTTACTGATTATACTTCAGTATTTGAGGTATTATAGTTGCTGGTATTGAGGAAGTCAGTCACTTTAAGACCACCGGGGAAGAGGATCAATTGCACTAAGACACAAGAGAAGGAGTACATGTAGATGAAGAATGCTAAAATGGAAGAAAAACTATTTCTTTTAACAATTTAATTAATCCAAAGGAAACAATTGAAAATATTTAGAGGGACTGCTATAAGGCAGTCAGGCATTATTGATTCATTTATATTTTATGTTGGCATCTGAGAGTTTTGAAAGATCAGTGAGAAAAGCAGTATGAAGAAGCAGCTGTAAATCATTGGTATGGCAAATAAATGCTTCTCATGGCTGAGACTATACAAAGATGAACTGTTGATGAGTGAAGAAAAAGTATTTTTAATGTTTAAACATCCTTATCTTCAAGGCTATACTTAAAAAGATGGTCAGAAGATATCTAGATTGAGTCTATAAGATCAAGGCATCTCTTTTAGACTCTAAAACATCCTTCTCCAAAACTTTTATTTTTTTCCTCCTAATTAAGGACTGATAGAACAGTGAGGGGGCTCACTGGATTGAAAGTCAGGCCAACAGATGGAAGGTCCGGGGCTCAAATGTGATTTCAGACACCTCTTAGCTATCTGATTTTGGACAAGTCACTTAAGCCCCATATTGCCTAGCCCTTATTGATCTTCTGCCTTAGAAACAATATTTATTATTAATTCTGAGACATAAAATAAGGGTTTAAAAATTAAAAAAAAAAAACAACAAAAAACAACTTATTTGGGTCTACATCAAAGTTAGACTTGATAAAAAATGTACTTTTTAAATGAATGTTCATTGTGATCTATGGTTTCATGAAGGATTAAAGACTATCAAAATTTACACAACTTTTTGCCATGTCACAAAAAAAGTCATTACAACAAATGGACATATTATATTAAAGCATAAAAATCAGAAAATGAATATTAATAAGTTGATTTTTTATTTTATCCTATGTAGACACCACTACAATTATAATTTGTATCTACAAAGAGTTTCATTAGCATTCCTATCCAACAGAAATGCATTTTAGCCCATCTTATGCACAAGGGATCCATTTGAAACACAAATTTATCAAATAATTTTCCAGGCAAACATTTATTAAATGAATACTAAATGTTAGTCACTGTGGATACAAGGTAAAAAAAATAGTGAGTTGATGCCTGATTTCAGAAATCTTGTATTCAATTTAGGCAAGATTATCTGCCATTAAAAGTATTCAAGACTTTTAACTTCTTGACTGCCTTTCTGTCTGCTTGCAAATTCTTCATCTGACTGACAAGATATAGGACCCATATAGGACCCTCTTTCTAGGATTCTTTCCCTGCTTTTTATTTCATGTTTTAAGATTTTTTAAGGTAATTTAAAATTACTTCAGGCTTTATGATGCATTTCCATTTTCTTATTGATGCTTATTGTACTTAAAATACTAAGCAGATTTTGATATTGTCACACTAGTAATTTCTGCTTATATTGATTCTGATGGCAAACAAAGGTAAAAGAACCATAAACCTTACTGAAAAAGCAGTAGCTCCTGGAAGAAGGCTGGAAAGGATAAAAAAAATCAAATAGAATGAATCATTTTGAAAGTAATTCCACTTATTGCCTTAGAAATTAAATTTAAGAGAATTAAATAGGAGTGAGGCTATTCATTTCTGTACAAATTAAATATTTGGAGTTACTATCAAGCCTCTAGGCTGAACATTTAAGTTCTACTAGGGGTGAGTTTGGAAGAAGACAAAAGCAAACTAGAATTAAAATGCTAAATCACTGGAATTTTTTTTGAAAATGCATCCTATAAAGAAAATACATTTTATTTGAGAATTCCATAGTTCTTATGTTGATATTGTCACTACTGTGATACCCTTATTCAAACATTTCCAATTCAAATTTGTGGTAGATCGGCCTCCAGCCATGGGCATAAAGGCTTTCACTAATTACATTTTTCCCATTTTGCCTTTTGCCCTTGAAAGATAGATGTGATTGTCTCCATTTTGCACTTGAGGGAATTGCAGCAAACAGGGATTAAATGTCTTCTTCAGGATTATACTGCTACTAAGGTCTGAGCATGGATTTGAATTCTGATCTTTTAACTCCATTCTCAGCACCATCCATTGTTCCTTCATCTGGTATTATTTAGCTCTATAATGGCATATATTGGCATTATATAGAATTGATCATAGTACATTTCTAAGGCTTTGAAAAAATAATGTTTCTGTCTCATAAATCTTCTGACAATATTTTTCACATAAATTCTTGATATTTTATCACTTTAAAAGATCTTAAAAGTTAATTATTCACTATTAAGAGTTTTCACTTCTCAGTTTAATAAAGCACAGAATTAGTTTTGTAAAATAGATTTAGAGATGTAGAACTAATGGAACTCCATGATCTAGGATGGTGAAAACAATTGTTTCCTCAGTATTCAAGATGAATAAATTATAGACTCCAATCAAAATTTGGATAGTCAGCGAAGTCTAATAATATTTGAATCCAGACTATCACAGTTATATTAAAATTTCCATACTAACTAAAAACTGAGTAGAACTTTTAAGGAAAAAGTAAGATGAATTTTATAAAGTGTTATAAAGAATGTACTATTATATTCATGATAATTTCATGTGTTTGGTAATCATTCTCATTCTTAGTGTATATAGAGTTGGTCAATCAGTTAATGTTTTAACACATCTGTTACATGCCAGGCATGGAGAATATAAATAAAAAATTATGAAACAGTCTTTAATGACAATTAACAGACTTTCTAATGGAAGAAACAAAAAAGACACATAACAATATAGAGAAGAAATAATGTATTTATACACATATGAATATATAATACATAAATATATATATACACTATACACTTTATAAACACTATATAAAACATACAAATGTCCTCATATATGTGTTAATACACACACAAAATATTTAAATATTAGTTTTAGTTGAGAGGGTGTCATTCATAGTTTCAGCAATGATGAAAGGCTTCATATGGAAGACTATGCTTGAGCTGGACCTTCCATGAAGATAGGGATTTTATGAGACGGAGGAAAGGTATGAATGTATTCCTGGACTGTCAGTCGCCACAGAGATATGACCACAGAAGACGGAATTTCATGACTGCAGAATAGGGAGAAGTTCAATTTGTCTGAATTCCAAAGTATAGGAAAGAAAATAATATCCAATGAGTTTGGAAAGTCAGGTTGTGTCATACTTTCAAAGTTAATGAAAGGAGATTATACTTTATTTTATAGGTCATACATTTTTTTAGATATTTTATTCCTATATTCTATAGAAAGCTACCCAAGTTGATTGAATAGAAGACGACAAATTTGTGCTTATAGAAAATTTCTTTGAGAGCAGTATACACACTGTGCTGGAATGGTCCAAGTCTTGAAAAAAGCAGACAAATTAGAAGACAATTTCGATCCTCCAGATTGGAGGACCTTGATTAGGATACTAGTTGTGGGATTGGAAAGGGTGAGAGGTGACCAATATTTGAGGATAGAAACAATATGTTTTGAGAAGTGATTGGATTTGTAGAGTGAAGGAAAGTGAAGAGTCCAAGATTATTAATGTGAGATATCCTAAAGATGGCATTTCTTTCCACAAAAATCAGGGAGTTTAGTACATGAGAAGATATATAAGTAATAAAAGATAATGAGTTCATTTTTAAACATGTTGAGATTCAAATATTTTCAGGAAATCCAATTTGAAATATATAAAAATTATTGAGAATGCTGTGTTGAAATTTGGTGGTGGAGGATACTGAGGCTACCCAGTTTTATCTGAAAATCATCTTCATATATGCAGCAATTGATCCTTTAGAGCAGTGATTCCCAAAGTGTGTGCTACCGCTCCCTGGTGGGTGCTGCAGCGATCCAGTGGAGCTGTGATGGTCACAGGTGCATTTATCTTCCTATTAATTGCAATTAAAATTTTTTAAAAAATTAATTTCCAGTGAGCTAAGTAATATTTTTTCTGGAAAGGAGGCAGTAGGTCAAAAAAGTTTGGGAGTCACTACTTTAGAGCTAAGAAAGATACCAAGAGACAATACATAGAGTGATAAAAAGAAGAATGTCCATTGTAGAATGCCCACAATTTTGAGGAATGATGAACTAAGACTGAGAATGAGTCAGATAAGTAGGAGGCAAACCAGAACAGACTAGTGACATAAAAATTGTCACCTTATTTGTCATATGCCTTGTTCTGTTGATAAATCCAAGTCTAAATATCTAGCTCTCAATTCAATAAGCCTGTCTATAAACTGAGAGGGAGTTTCGTCATCATTTTGCATTAGGCGGTCAAATTTTTTCCAGTTGTCTGGACATTCTGCACATTCTTTCCTTGCTTTTAATATTGTAGCCCTAGCATTATTTAGCTGCAAATATTCCTCTGGGTCATTATAGTTCCAAAGAGGATACTCACATGGCCAGTGCACTGCATTTCATCCTCGGGCCTTATTTACATGAGAGATGATTTTGTTTCTCTCTCTCTCTCTCTCTCTCTCTCTCTCTCTCTCTCTCTCTCTCTCTCTCTCTTTCTCTGTCAGGAAGACCTTGAGTAATTTTTCCACATCCTTATAGGAAGGATTGTATTGGAAAAATATATGTTCCACCCTTTTCTTTGCAGCTATGGGTTCATCATTATAATTTAGAATATCTTTTTTAAACTCTTTGATATCTTGAGGAGTGAATGGAGTATGGTGTGTTAAATTTATCACATCCCCAGATCTGTCTAATGTAGGCACTTCCCTTAAGGGGAAAAGTCCATCACAGGAATCAGAATTACAATCATAGCGTGGTTTTGGTTTCTTTTTAGTCATTTTGGTGCTTACTGAGGCAGAACAGATATTTTTAGGTGTTTGTGTGCTTAACGTGGCATTATGTGTCTTTTGAGTTGTTTGTATGTTTGTCTAAGCAGTATTTGTAGGAACCAGTATGGTCTGGACTGGGGTTGGTTGTGGGTTGGAAGAAGGGACAGGAGAGGATGGGGTGTCAGGAGAAGGAGCTGGGGAGGGAGGTTTGGCCAGGACTTGCACAAGATGAGAGAGGAATTTCATTACAGCTGTCTCCTTCTCTATTTCAGAAGAAATAGGAGAAATAGGACTTTCCTCCTCTCTGAGTGTTTCAGGGGCAGCCTTGCTAAATTTGGAATCAGATTTTTGAATTGGATCTTCCTTTTCCAGTACGTTGTGCATAGCACATTTGAAACTGTCGAATTGGATTTGTACTGCTGCTTGCATTGTGGCTTGCATTTTCCTGTTTGTAGCCTTTTGCATCATCATATTGAAAATTAAGAAAACAAGATTCCCTAGCAGCATCAGAAGGAGGAGGCAGTCCAATTTGGCAAAAGCCAAAAGATTTTCCTGTATAGAAGCAAACATGTTGGGAGGCTACTATTTGTTTATTTAACTAGCTAGGCTTTATTTATTCAGTTTGCTTTAATTCTAATCTTTTTTGTATTTAACTGTCTATTCTTATTTATGTATTTATTTGTTAGTTTTTAATTATGTATTTTATTTCAGCGGGAAAAATTATCATTATCTTTATTATTTTTTAATGTATTATTATCAGTGTTGTCCTTGGTTCTGCCCTCCAATGGCAGAAAGGTAGTACTGTAGCTTAGCAGAAAAAAGGGAGGGGATAAGCATACTCTGTGCTCATTGCTGACCTCTAGTGGCCAAGGTAGTACTGCAGCTCAGTAAGGAGAAGGGAGGGGTCAGTAGGGAAATGGATGAAAGCTGCAATGAAAGCTCCATGAAAGCTGTCAGGCTGATAAGCAAGGTAAGTGGGGTTTTTTAATGTTAGCGATTTTAGTATTGCCTTTTAAAAGGCAAAATCTCTCCAAAGGGAAAGATTGAAGCTAGTAGTGGGGTAGAAGGTAGAGAGGGATCTGAGTTTCCCTGCCAGCAGACCACTGGGGGCAGATCTTGCTTTCCCGCCACTTGTATACCCCCTGCTGGGTCTTTTGCCTCTGATTGGGTTTTTCCTAGGGGACCAGGGATTTTTCAGGCTGCTAAGGGCTTGGGGCTTAGGTGATGGATTTTGATCCCCTGCCTAGGAGCTAGGCAGGGCAGGGGAAGGGTCTGTTTTTTTTTCCAACCTCCTGGGTTTTCCAGGGAGACCCCCTGCTGGGTTTTAGCCCTTCAGGGGTAAGGGAGATTAGGGTTTAGCCTCTTAGGCAGGAGTTAGGGGGGATTTAGGGATTTAGGTCTAGGAGAGGCAGGGGTTTAGTAGGGGAAGGGATCCCCCACTGGGCTGGGTTTGGGCAGAAAATTTTTTTCACTTACCCTTAGGCAGTAAGGCAGGTAGGATAGTCAGCAGATAGGCTGGCAGGCAGTTTAAGGTCCCATCTAAAGGGATGGAGGTAGGAGGATAGGATGGTAAGATGGATGGGAGAAAGGAGAGAGGAAGGTAGAGGAAGGGAAAAGAAGGTAATGTTCCCCAGCCCTGGCAGAGAAAATTCACCAGAGCCCTCAAATGAATGATCAGAGAACAACTTTAGGGTTTGAATAGTGAGGTTTTATTTTAATTAGAAAAGGGAAAGGTCTAGGGAAAACTAGGAGATAGGAGGAAAGGGAAAAAGGCGCAGAGAGAGATCAGGGTTTCATGGTAGTGAGAGCCCAGCCAGCCTCCAAGGTTGAGAGAGAAAAGGCACCAAAACTTTCTCTTTTATACTTTCCCTGACACCTCCCCCAAAGAAAATGGGAGGTGTCAGGGAAAGTTGTAGCAGAGAGAGTCCTGGGAGACGTAGTCTTCTAGGGCTTACAATAATTTCAAATGTCACAGTGCCTACTATGTACTAGGCTCTGAGCTAGGTATTTTAAAATATCTCATTTTATCCTCACAACAATGGGAAGTAGGTACTTTTATTATCATTCCTATTTTACAGTTGAAAAAAATGGAAACTGATGAAATTTAAGTGACTTGTCATGCAGAAAGCAAGGGTCAGAGGTTGACAATTGGGCCCAGAATTGATCTTTAGTTGAATCCTCATTCCACCCAAAGACATTTTATCCTCCTCCAATCTGTAAAATGGTCCTCTCTTCTCTTTTATGTATCTGCTCTGCCTTTATTTTACATTTCAATGGGCCACAGCATGGAGAATGCAGTTAAAGTGAAAAAAAAATTGAAACATTAAATGATGACATGGGCTTTAGCTTTTTTGACTAAATATTTTTGTAACATCTTGAACAATAATACATATTCAAAAATGCAAGTATGCCTGGAAGAAGTAATTATTGTGCTGTTTTTCTGGATTCTCATTGACTAAAAATATATGTGTAATAAACTATAATGTGGATCTTCTTTTATATAATTAATCATTCTTCCATGCCAATCCCTCATAGCTTTTTGGGGTCTTGTGAAAGTATAGTTTTCAATATAGCCAATTGCCATCAAATGACATTTGACTTAACATTAGCTGCAGAAATTGGTCCTGTTATTTCATTGTTGTGCAGAGTATGCAATGAGAAGCATCTGTTTCTAATATAGAAACTTTCTCTACATATTACATATATAGCCTTAAAGCTTTTTAAATTTTTCCAGATTACATATCATACAATTTTCAACAATTATTTTCTGACATTTTGCAATTCATGTTCTCTCCCTCTCCTCCCTCTCTCATGACTTCAAGCCAGTAGGTATTATGATTTAGGTTCTATATGCATCATCATAAAATATATATTTCCATGTTTGAAATGTTGAGGAAGAAGACCCATAATACACTTGAAAAAAGCATGGAGGAAATAAAATGAAGAATGGTGAGCTTCAATTTGCATTCAGATTCTGTCAGTTCCTTCTGTGCCAGTTGTCTCTAGGGGCTGAATCTTGGGATCCTTGGAGTTGATAAGTCATTTAAAGTTGATCATCATACAACATATCTATTTCTGTGTATAATGTTCTTTTGGTTCTATTCACTTTATGTCACATCATATGTCTTTCTAGGTTTTGATTATCTTAGATACTTAACTAACATACTAAGGAACCCTTTTCTAGGACCTTTGAGCCTGTGTCAGAAGTGGTACCTAAACCCAAGTCTTTCTGCCTCTGAGTCTCTTGAACCACAGTGCATCTCTCATCTCAGTAGGCATTATTGAATTACAAGATTAATAAGTGATGAAAATTCAAAATGAGATATATTAATATATATGTATATATTATGATACTATATATATATGTGCATATATATATATATATATATATATATATATATATAGTGACACATTCAGATGTGATTACTCCAGGAGAGAGGCCATTTATCCTTCTGGGTATTGCATACAATCCTGTAGCATAGTTATAATGACTCTAGAATGTCTAATACTCAGGAAGTGGTGGGGAAGAATTGGTGGCTATTGGTCACCAATCGGCAGGAAAGGCCTTCATTCATCCTGTGCCCAGGATGTGATAAAAAAGCTAAAGCAGGGCATGCCATAAAGCAAGCGGAGTCCTGTTTCAGGATGAGGTATAGCCCTTCAAATTTCAGTCTCATGTAACATAATCATATGTGTCAGTTTAAAATGTTTTTATTCCTCATATCAATAAATTAAAGATCCTTCATTCACTTAAGGTAATTTCACTGCCATTGCAGAACAAAGGTACTTTGTAAATGTTTTTTT